>NC_059473.1:3543502-3843502 GCF_018139145.2 Gymnogyps californianus | reverse complement strand
CGTGCTCTGGAGCCCAGGATACTTTATGTAGTTCTTAATTGCAGCTAGGAAATACAACGCAACTGGTCTGCGCTACAGATACTGGTTCAAATTAATCTCTGGAGTAACTCCAGTGCCTTTAGTGGAGTTGCTCCAGGAATAAATTTGACCCTCCTGTTTTCATCCAGGTGGGTTTCTTTAGATGTCACAAGGTAACTGCGTGGCCAAAGGATTTATCATTCTCGCAGACAGCTCCTGCAGGTCCCAAAGCATATTGCTGTAATTATCAGGGTGATTTGTTTTATTTTGTCTTACGTGAAGGAGGAAATAGTCATTCTCTTTAGGTATGTAACCCAGAAGTGCCGGTGCTGGATGCACACATATAGGTGTTGGGGAGAGGAACCAGAACGCCTTGGGTTCAAGGCGAGTTTCCACCCAAATTTGGGCTTACACTGAGGCTCTTTGGCAATGCAAGGGGGTCCTACAGCAGCCATAAATGTAAAGGACCTGAAATTAGGAGTAAATGTACCCCTTCAGACAGCTGCTCACCAAAGTGGTGAAATCCATCCTTAGCAGATCTGGCTGGTTGACTTCTTTAGTAGCAGAAGAATTCAAGATGTCTCCAGTGCGGAGTTTGGACAGACAAGAAGGCTACTAGCGTATGCATAAGAAGAATTATTTGGGATACTTTAAGCAGAAAGAGTAATGGGATGAAACTGAGCTAAGGAAAACTTAAAGTGATGCCGTGGAAAAAAAATATGGTCTAGTGATCTGTGGACTGGTCTCCCAAGAGATCTAGGAAAGCCATGCCACGCTGGCCAGTGAAACTGTGGTGGGAGTAGACTGAAAGGAGAATATTTTAGTTGTCAGCAGGATGGACAAGGTGCCCTACAGGATTTTTAGAGTGATTCAAGGAGTATTTGTTTTCATGTTTTGTTTTCTAATTGACCAAAACATATGCAGCAGAGTCTCGCAGGACTGTTCTGAGCCAAAACCCTTGCTGAAGTCAGATGAAGAACTTTTGAGCCTGGCCTGTTGGAAAATGTCCACGAGTGAAATTGCAGGAGGTACGAAATGCAAGAAATTCCCTCCAAAATGCTCAGTTTGTTGTACATCCTCCCTACAGGGGACACGTGTGTAATTAGCAATTGCTTCCAGTAAATGACTCTCTGATCATGACGACAATCCAATTTGAAGGAAATTATTGTAAAAACACAATTTATGGATGGGCCCTTACACTAACGAGTGCCTCGCTGGTGGAACGCCTCCGTTTGCAACCAAGCGTTTGCCAGCCGTCATATAAAGTGTTAGGTTTATGGCTCATCTGCCACAGGCGTCCTACACCGTGGTGGGGAAAGAAGTGCCCTCTTGAAGACGGCTGATCTTCCGCACCATGACATTTCATGGTTAACATACACCACAGTGATGTGCATGGTCTCAGTATATATTGGCTTTGAAGGATACAAACTGTGAAGAAACCTTTTAAAAAGGACTCGCTCTCATTCTTTTTTTTTTTTTTAGGCACTTAGAGTAATATTGTCTCTTGATGTGCTGCTGATGTAAAGTCCTTATTGTTAGACGTCCCACGGGGGAAATCCCTTTTCCTTCTCACCAGCTGGAGTGTCTGGGCTTGGCATAACTGAGGAATGAAATCTTTCTCCCATTTACTCCATTCTTCGTGAGACTTTACTACATCTTCAGTCCAACACAGTCGCTCCAGTATCCCTTCACTACAGAGAATGATCCTTGACTACTGTGTTGATGATCAGCCTCTCCTGGTTGTCTCTTGTCCCGTGTGTCACCAAGGGTACCTGTCCTTGTTCTGCTCTTTCCAGGGCCCTCAGTGGTTGCACACACACACACAGAATCATAGAATCATAGAATGGTTTGGGTTGGAAGGGACCTTAAAGATCATCTAGTTCCAACCCTGTTGCCATAGGCAGGGACACCTTCCACCTCACCGTAAAGAATTTCTTCTTAATATCTAATCTAAATCTACCCTCTTTCAGTTTAATACCGTTACCCCTCGTCCTATCACTACATTCCCTGATAAAGAGTCCCTCTCCGTCTTTCCTGTAGGCCCCCTTTAGTTACTGGAAGGCCGCTATAAGGTCTCCCCGGAGCCTTCTCTTCTCCAGGTTAAACAACCTCAACTCTCTTAGCCTGTCCTCATAGTGGAGTAAATGGGAGAAAGATTCACACTCTTGCAATGCTGGGAAAGATGGGTTTTGACCACCTTGGCATTGAATTTTAGCTGCCTCGGGTAAAATTGTCCTGTCACCGAGCACCCAAAGGGAGGAGAATACACTGAAAGGTTATGCTTTTTTACTATTCTCCCCCCCCCCCCCCCCCCCCCCCCCCCCCCCCCCCCCCCCCCCCCCCAACAAGATCATTATTCTGTGTCCGCCTCCATACCTTGTGAATCAAATCTGCAGGCACAACAGCTCCTTGCCATACAGGACGCTTCCCTCTTGGTTTGTTTTCTAAATCATAAATATTACAAATTCTGGAGAAATTCTATAAACAAACAGGTTCATATCTGAACTCATCAGGACAATGCTATGTTTATATAAACTGCTACTTGTGATGATGGGGTATATGGCATTTTTTATTGCAAGCAAAGGACATATTATTCAAATAAATGTAGGGAAAATAAAATGAGCTCGATAAAATTGGGATGCCCCTAGCAATCAGAGTTTCACTTTAAAATAACAATAATAATTGAAGCGCCATTCTGCTCACCTGAACTGCAATCAGCAGCGCCGTACTCCATTTGCTTCCATGGGCCTCCTTGTGCTTTGAGGTGCTTTCCAGCCTGAGCAGGAGAAGAGGAGTCTGACCTCGGTGCAATCGTCTTTCGCTTTGGAGTCTCAGCAAGTCCCATTTGCAAATGAGCACAGAAACTGCGCCTGCTTCGCTTCCCCAACAGGACCAAGCACACAAGAGGCACGTTGGCAAACCCGGCATGTGTGGGGGTAAGGCAGCAGCCAGGCAATTTGGGTTGAAAGTCGCAAGCGAATCGCAGATGTCAGAAGTTTCTTATTTTGTGCAAGCAGTGCGTCTGTGGTGGGTGAGGAGTTATCCCAGCACAAAGCGAGCATCTCGGGAATGGGCTGGAGGCGAGCTGGAGCATCTCGCCCCACTGATGGACGGGCTTCCCTGTGCTAGGATCTGGCTCCGTGGGGCTGTTGCTTCCCAGCTTTGCCTGCTGACCTCGGTGCTTTTATCCGGAGTAACCACACGTGCATTTATCACACAACTTTATGAACAGTGAAGGTTTATTACGTTGCACTTAAACCTCGTTTAACCTTTTCTCAGGAAGCAATGCTTTAAAGTGGGATTGCGGGAGTTTGCAAAATCCTGGTGAGCCACTTCCCGAGCGGGGTGTACACAAGCTTCCCCCAAGGCAAAATGCGGGTGCAAACCCCACATCTGCTGGCTTCATTTTTCTCCCATGAGGCAAAATATTGCAGCCTGGTAAGGATTTATCAGAAGACATAACTTTAGATTTTTTAATTTTATTTTATTTTTTATTTTAAAATTAATCTCTGGCTCAAAAATGCATGCATCTCCCTCTTCCATGGTGGCACCCGCAGCCCCGACACCCCTCTGTGCAGGTGGCCTTGGGGTAGTCCTCAGGCCCAAAGACCTCCTGCGAGCTGTCACGCTGCTCAAAAAGCTTGTCTCCTGGAGGGAAAAGTGAGAAATAGAAAACTAGAGCTGAACAGTACAGAAAGCTTCCTGGCAGGAGCAGTCCCCTGGGGGAGCTAATGCAAATCCCGTCACTTGGGATGGTAAAAACTTAAGTGAATGAAGTCCCAACCTGAAGATAGCGGGGGAGCATCCTTCATGGGCAAGGAAGGGACTTGGGAGACTCTCAAAGCTGGGTAGCCTGTTTCCATGAGTAGTTTCAGTGATTTCCATTCATGTCCTGGATTGGCCCTTAGCGTGTAAAATGTTTGCACCACTTGGGAATGGAAAAACACAACAAAAAAGATGCGAGATATGATCAAGAGTGTTAGTGAAATTAAGGAAATCTTAATTCTGGCAGAGAAAAAAACTCACCTTTGCTTTCTGCAGAGCCAAAAAAATTAATAAAAATAGCCATATCTGTAAAGTCTCAGCATGCCGAGGCTGGGTTGCAAAACATGAATCCCCTCACATATGCCCACATCGCTCCCTTATACTGCTGAGTTAGACTACTGTCGATACAGAATTGGTGTTGCTGCAGTGCTGTGTAAGCCAGGTAAAGAAAATGAGCATTTGGTTAGGTTTTGTTTTGATTTACTTGATTTTTTTTTTTTTTTTTTAAATTTTCTATTTTGTAGTTATGTTCTGCTTGGGTTAAAGCAGTTTGCTGACATGATATCTTAAGCCGATACGTTCCTCTTTGTTTCAAAGCACCCCAAGTGCTTTGCAGTAAATACTGCAATTAGTAGAGGCCACACAAATGAGAAAGAAAAGATTAGCACGGTTTGTTGGGTCCGCCAGCCCAGTTTCCCATGAACTCAGGGTTTTCCCTGGCAGGGAATATCCTAGTAGCCAAGCTTTGTCTGAGCTTTGAGCATCTCGCCCCTGACGTCCCCTCTACTTTCTTGAAAATCTTCTCACATAGAAGCTCATAAACACAAAGGTTCCTCAACATCGTCAATGAAGACATTTCTTCTTAGAAAGTCTGAGCCTCTGATAGATGCAGCCAAAAATAAATACTTGTAAAAAGGTCTTCCAAGTCGGTGGCAAATGTTACCAGAGGTTGATCTCAATGATTTTCTGTAGCTCGGGGAATGAGCGGAGGAGTTGTAGAAGTGGCTATGTTTAAGGTGATTGGGCCAGAGAGTGCTGCTTGCAAGGCAACCTGACAGTTAAATCAATAATTTACCTAGTGGTACGACTGCAATGGGTTGAGTCTTCCCAAGTCAACTTAGAGGTAAGCAAGAATGTGCCATAACAGTGTGTTTTTGAACCACAGCATAGAGACTTAATTGATTTACTCTTTATTCTTTTCAAAAGACAGCTGAATGTCAAAGGTCTTTCTTTTGTGAAGTACTGGAAAACCCGTTGTCAAACAACCTCAACTCATTTAATAATTTATCCCATTTTGTAAAAGAAAGGCAGCTGACACACAGTAAATCTAGTCCATGTTTAAATTACTGCATTGAACAATAATAAGAGGAATGAATAATCTAGTACATCTATTTAAAATTAAACATATATGAAACTGTTTTTCCAAATGATCACCAAGGGCTATAGTTTAAAGGCAGGACAGAAACCACGAACAGAATGAAAATGCTGAACAGTAGTTTGCAAGTGGCAGCAGAATTATTTATTCTATTTTTTCTATACATAAGGAATAGAGCTAAATGAACAATGTTTAAGCATGTCAGAATTTCATCAATTTTGCATGAGCATTCACAAATATCCTGGTGGGGGTAATTGCTTGCAAATACATTTAAACTAATGATATGTTATATCCTTACTTGATATAAAACTATTAAAAGATACGTTATTGCATTTGACAATGCCATGAAGCTGGGTCAAAGCTTAATGACAGATTTCTGCATTCGTAAATTAAGATACACTCTGCTGGAAGCAAATATTTTGTAAAAATAAAAGCCATCTACTAGGAAAGTTTGATCATTGATCTAAGGTTGCTTTTTGGTTTCTCCAAGCACTGGGCTTGCAAAACTAGAGGAAAGGGAGATTCCTTTGCACAGGCAACTCTGAAAATCCGGTGTGGTGGTTCCCCGTGCAACAGGACTAACGAGGCTTGTCAGACGTATCGTGTGGTTTTAACAGTCCGATTGGAGACTTGAGGAATGAAGCTTATGCATCAGCTGGCGAGATTGCTTGGGTTTCCTGAAGGAAGAGCTAGATGGTTTATTTTATCTAAAGTTGGGGGGTGCTGAGGCGGCTTTTTAGCCTGGGAAGAAATTCAGAAACTGGTACTGATAGCATCAAAAGACTCTGAAGAAGCCAGTTAAATTGACGTTAGTGTGGTAAGTTCGTTAAGGTCTGACCGTGTCCTCCCTTGCTCAGATGCCCATCTGGTTGGTTCGGCATGGCAGGAGTGTTCCACGGAGCAGCTCCATGCGCATCAGCTGTTATTTTGGATTTTTCTTATGCAAGTTTGCAATCAATGTGGCACTATGCTAGTGAGCAATTTCAGTTATTTACTGGAGGTTATAATAAATATGAAATATTTGGAAAATAAAATGTCCACAGGATGCAGCCAGGCAGCCTTCAACAGGCAATGGAAAGGTCTTGGAGCCATGCAGACATCTGGGAAATAACCGTGTTGTGCCGGGAGAAGCCATAGGATGTTATGACCGTAAGAGAGATACTGATAAACTTTTACTAATAGTTTCTGGGTAGTTTGAATTCTGTGATGATGTGGTTACACGGCTATGCGTTATATCCATAATCTCAAAGAGAACATATCCCTTGTGAAGGACGATGCATCCCACAGAGATACCGCCACATGCTGCTGCTCTATGCCCAGCAGCGCACGTACAGCAGCAAGTAGGGGGGAGGCAGCAGGAGTAATGATAAATTCTCGTTTACCCCATCCAGAAAGCTGCCCCAAACCGCTGCGATGGCAGTGTAAGTGAGCCTGGATGGGTCCCGGCCTGTGCTTGAGAGCTGGCCCCAACGCTGGCGTTGCGGTGGTGGTTTGAGCATCTGCTCCGGGATGTTTTATGTTCCCGCTTGCAGCGCCTTTGCTGCAGCCTGCGGTCCTCCGCTGCATGGCAATACTGAAATATCCTTTCCCGTCACCTCTCGCGCTCTCTTTCACTCTTTGAATTGCTCTGATTCCTAACATCATTGAGGATTATTATAACCTCCCTTTGTAATGTACTATAAATTTTATTATAAAGCACAAATTCTTCGGCTCCCAAGCCCCATCTTACAGGGAGACAGCGCGCTGTAGTTCTTCCGCTTGCAGTAATGTGAGCAGAGAGCTAATGAAGGTCTTTATGTAAATTTTCCAGTTATCAGGTAAAATCTTCACATCGAAATCTGTCACATGTTATAAAAATTCTTTATGTTATCAAATGCTAATGATAACTCAGAACACAGAGCCCACAGAGGAGCTTTGAAATCCTTCATAAAAACTGCATTCAGCCCCAGCAACCGGAGCCTTGAATTTCTACTCCAACTACTCCAGTTTGTAATTAGCATAGTGCAGGCTTCTCTGCCCTCTGAAACCATAATGTTAATTACAAAAATTACACTGTGTTTAAAAGTGCAATTAAGAGACTGTGCTGCACAAAGGGAGCCGTGGAACCTCTTTGCACACTTTGAAGCCAGGTCACAACGCAGCCCATGAAAGAGAGTCCAAGGCTCACTCCCCGCTAAAGGCTTGGGAAGATCATAGGGAGATCTGGGCTAAAATGAGCTGTGATGGGCTCTGCTGAGCCCTTAATGAATAATACTCTTCCTTGGGAGGGAAAGTGGTAAAAGGCGGGGGGAGAATATTGAACTAATTAAGGACCCGATCCTGCAGCAGTTATTGCATCTGGTTGGGATGACAGTTGCAGTGGTGAATAAGTGCAGGATCAGGCCCTCAGAGGTCACGGTGCAATTGCAGCCGCAACCAGCCTATGATTGCTATGGTATTTGCATGGCACCTTGAAAGCAAAAAAACCACGTTCCTTTGTGTATTTGCTGTATTGAGTAACTTGGAAAAAATTTAATTCTTCTGTCCCGGTCCTTGGCTGAGGGTTTGCTCTGCCCTGGGGAGCTGGGGTGTCCTGTGCGATTCGAGTGGTGCCAGGGCTGAGCGCAGTGGTTGCCAGTCGAGGGAGCCCTTGGTCCTGCCCGCAGATCTTCCCCCCTTCAGCTCACAAAGGGAGGAAAAGGCAGCTCCTAAGTGTTTGTGGAGAGGCAAGAAAAAGGTGGAAAGCTGATGCGCACAGTGCCAAGTGTTGCACGAAAGACTTGGAAAAACAATCACAAAAAGAAAATAGATTTTTTTTTTTCCTTTCTTAAAACCATTTAATAATATGAACTTTGGTAGTCCCCTCCACCAAAGGCCTTCCAAGTGCCTTGCACAAGACGTTAATTAATTAATTAAGACCCAGAGCACCCCTCTGTGGTCGGTATCTGCACACCAGCTTATAAATAGAGAAACCGAGGCACGGCTGGCGGCAGGAGGTGGTGCAGGCAGCTGCGCCCAGGACAGGAGAGCCCACCGGGACCCATCCCTTCCCTCTGCACCACCAAAATGTTGTTCTCGTGCGTGTGCCCAGCTGAAAAAAATCAGGCAGCTCTGTGGCATCGGCTGCCGGTGGGTGTCTTGAAGGAGGATGATGTGGGTAGCAAACACCCGGATCCCATTCTTGCAGCTCTCTGCCCGAGTCAAGGTCTGAGGCCACCTGCCACCCTCCGTTGGCACAACCTGGGTGCTCGCAGTGACATGTGTCGGGCAGGATTAGGCCGCGCTGGCGTGTGAAAGGCTATCAGCCCGGGTCTGATATGAACTGTGAGCTGTAGTCTTTCCTTGAATTTTCCAGGAAATTTTCCATATAGCCTCATGTAAAAAAACTTCAATAACTGTTCAATAAATCATCAACCTGACCTTTTCCAGTAAAAACGAGCACTGCCATGGGTGACGCCAAGCGCGTGTGTGTGTGTGTGTGCGGTGGGGGCGCGGGGGGAAGGCAAGGGGGAGCCCAGCTTTGCCGAGAAACTTCAGTGCAGCCAGCAGCCTCGGGTTTATTTTGCTTCGGTGCCTGAAAAAAACCCTAAAAAACCACTTTCCTTCTCTTTGCCTTCTACCTGCCCAACTGGTTATAGACCCAGACAGTTTACATATGTGATCCTTCCTATTTAGAAAATTAATGGTGTTTTCTGGCTCCAAATCACAGCTTGTGGTGCTCTGCAGGCGATGAAAAACTTGGCCAGCTTCAGCAGCAAAGCAGCCATTAGAAAATTAACCCTTGGTGGCAAAAGAGCAAAGGTACCCCAGCAAGGTCCACAAGAAGTGGCAGGCTGTAGCTTTCAGGTGTACCTACATATGTTAGCAATGTAAAACCAGCGCAGGCAGTCCCCCCGGAGAGTGCCCGTCAAGCGTGTTTGTAGCTGGATACTGTGGAGAGGGCATGGCCATATCACTTGGCAGCGAGAGCGACCAATATGCCACGATTTTCATTAGAGCACAAGAGAAGCGCTGAGCGGAGATTAGGAATCAGAGATGCCTCTCAGCTCTACCTGACTGCAAAGTATTTGGGTATTTGCTCCTCAGTGCTGCTCCGGTTCCCCACCGGTCCAGTATTAGCTATTCACACATCTCTCTGTCATTTATCGATGGCAGCGGTGCATGGGAGCGATAGTGAATATTGCAGAAATCTTAAAATAAATTAAAAAAAAAAAAAGGCTTGTGCATCGCTGCAGATTTCTTTTTGGCTTTGAGGCATGAACTCTTCTGAGTTGCAAAGGGCTGCACCCAAAACCCATGGGTTGTGCGAGTGCCATGCATCGCCCCTGCAGCAGGGAGCGGGGAGCGGTCTGGGGATGTGTGATCTGCTGGTGGGTTTTGCAAAGATATTGAATTTCCACAATATGAAAGTTGTCACTTTGTGCCAGGGGGTCAATGGACTTCCCAAACTGCCCCAAAGCAGAGAAAAATAAAATAAAATGGAGCATACAGAGGAGGAATAGCACTGCGGGTCTGAGTGCCCCAACTGTGCGCATCTTGCATGGTGCATCTCCCAGTGGAGCAGGGTGCAAGTCTGCACCCAACACCCTTCCCTGCGCTGCAGGGATCCCCAGGGTGCCCCAGAGCCCTGCGGGGTGGCCGTAGCATGGGTTAGGGCTGTGCTGGCTCTAATTTGGAAAGAAATGAGGCAATGCCATTTTGAGGTGGCCTGGGGACAGGGCAAGCAGGCGGATGCTGCAATGACACTGGTGCCACTTTTCCTCCTGGTGAGCCAAGGGGGCTCTGGCTGGGGTTTTGCGGTGGGGTCTCTGCAATGGCCATTTGTGCTGCATGTGGCTGGGGGGTCGCGCTGGCACCATCGCCTCGGGAGAGGCTTCGTGGTGCCATTGCACCATGCCAAGTGGTGCAAAGGAGTGTAGGGCCGCCGTCTGGGTTTTGCTCCTGGCTCCCTCCTGCTCGGCGGGGACCGAAGCGTCTCTGCTCCCCAGCCGTTGCCTTACCCACGTGCGTGCTTGTCCCTTGTCCTACAATGATATATTTTTCATGGCACGTTTTTAAAACAGAAGAGCATCAGGGCAGGCTGTGGCTGTCGCTGCCTACCTGTAGCAGAGCGAGGTGACAGGACCAGGGATCCTGTGTTGGATGCAACAGACACCAGGCGAGCATCGCCTCTGCCGCCCCCGGTCCTGCGCACGCTCGTCCTGCGATATTAAAGCTGGTTTTATCTTTAGGCTCATAGTACCGGAAACCACAGCCGTTAATTTCACTGCCTCTGAATTTGGGCTGTGTGGCGCTCAGTGAAATCAGGCTGTCCTCCTTCCTGTTGCTGCGCTAGCACATGCCTCCTCAAAACCAGGGGTAAATAACAGCAGAGCATTAGTTACTCCTCTCTAGTTTACTTTGACAAAAATGCCCTAAAATGAAGACCAACATGATTATAGATGATGCATTTTTCAATTAGCCTTTATTAACGCTACTAATAAGATTAATAATGTATAGTAAAAATGTCAATAAGCTTATCTCAGTAATTTTTGGATCAGCCTTTCGGCTGGTAGCAGCGAGCCCTTCCCTGTGCAGCCTTGCTGGGCTTGGGAGCAAAGTTACCACAGCAGGATTTGATTTCCAGAGAGCAGATAGGGCATGTTTCTGCTCTCCCTTTGGCAGCCGCTGCTATAATGCTGCTTATAGACCTGGGGCTTGCGCTCAAAGTGCCGGTAAACTTGGCGCAGCCCAGGACTTTCCAAAGTTGCTGCACAGCAAAACCTTCTCTCGAAAAAGCTCATTTTGTATTACCTGGGCTGGCGTCAGTGACCCCGTTATGAACTGAATGATAAATCGTGCGAGAAGCTTGCTTTCCTTCTCTTTTTTTAAAACATGCGACGCAGCAGCGACTAGTGTTAATGTATAAAATTAATTGCCCCGGTGAGACATTTCTTCCAAAAAAGTAATAATAGTCAGGATTTAGCCTCGCGAATGTGAAAACCCTCTGGTATACTAATAAAATGAAAAGGTTTCGCAAAATAATATCCCAAATAATTGGGTTCCCTCTACCAAAGGACCCCATGTTGTTTCTCTTAAGCAATATAAAAAAAATTTGTGATTATTCCTTTGGACTTAATAAAACATAATTGGAAAAAAAATCTTTAAAGAAAGCGTAAGGTAATCACTTTCACTTTTCCCAATCAAATTGATGTTGCTTTCCCTCTTCCATCCTCCTTGTAAGGTGAAGAAGTCTTTAATGCATTCAGATCATTCAAGAGGAAAAAAAAAAAAAAGAGAAAAAAGAGCGAACCAGCTTTTTTCTCTTTTTATTTACAAATGGAATCGTAATGTTTATTTGTGGTGCTAATGCACCCTCTCGCAGCTCCCCTTGGTTTGAAGGGCTGGCTGGTTTGGCATTGGGGATTTTTTTTTTTTAATTTTTTTTTTTTTTTTTGGTTGATGACAGTTTTGGGGGGTTTTTGGTCTTGACAATTTTTTTTTTTTAGGCGCATTTGACCGTTCAAACTTTTGAACAGCCCCGGCTTGTAAATCCAGTGCCCGTCGCCCCCTCCTCCCACTCCCCAGAAACTGCATGCTCCTACTGTGCTGCATTCATAATCAAATTAGTGCGCTGTGAATAGGTTAAAAAAACTGTTATCCAGCCGCTGCCACGAAAGATATTTTAGCCCACTCCCCACAAAGCCCTCCCTTCTCCGCTCCCCCCTGCCTTTTTTCCTCTCTACGTGAGACATAAAGACATCCACGCGGACAGAAAGATCTTTACCTTACTTCTCCTCTGCAATCTTAGCCTCTTTATTTATTTCCCCCCACACACCCAACATAACAAAACAAAAGTAAATTCTCCAGAAATGAGCTGCTCGCAGGAGAAAAAAGGGTGCGGGGGGGGTGGGGGGGTGGGAAGCCGGTGGGCTGCTGTGCGAGAGATGCTATAGGGAGACAGCGCTGGAGATAGTTGTCCCAGCTACGAGATAAAAGCTACATTACATGAAATTAATGGAGGCTGTCTGAGACATACATGAATCACTGTTTCAACACTAAGAAACCAGCACAAAAGAATAAAGAAATCTGAGTACTAACTATATCTTCAAAGGTCTCCTATTTACCCAGCTATACCGGGTACTGACACAAGTGGGGGGAAAATATAAGAAAAAAGCACTGCTGTGATCGAATGAATGAGACCATATGAGCTATATTGGTGCCGTATGCATTCTATTTAGCTGATATCAAACACAGTTTAATGAAAGTTAAATAGTTTCTGAGGAGTGCATGAGCTGGAACAGATTAGATTCCACCGAGGGGTCTGTCAGCATATTGTTGCTCACATGTATTCCCTGCTCAGAGCTGCCACAATTCCAGCACTCCATTAGCAATACACAAAAGACTTATGCAGATAGCGGGCATAAGCACGTACCGCCATGTTGGGAAATAAAAAAAAAAAAAAAAAAGAAAGGGAAAAAAGAGAGAGAGAAGAGGAAAAAAAAACCCAGATGAAGGTTTTGTTCAGCACATTCATCTGAAAATAGATCTCTGTAATTCGAAAGTGATAAGAATAGATGGAGAAAAGGAGAAGTGGGGGCTGTAAGAAAAATAAAATTAAAAAAAAAAAGAAATATGTAAACTACCTTAAAAGAACAGATATTGCACCAAATATATAATGAGGTTTTGATCTTTCAGGGGACAATGACATGGGTGAATGCTGTGCCCTTTTGATCTGCAAGTTACATCTGGTCTTAAAGGCACAGTGGTTCCCGTGGCGGCTCTCCCTCAGAAGTTGTAGTGGAAGACGCTTTTTGGAGAAGGGGCAGGGGGGGAATCGTCCTACAAAACATCATCTCTCAGGCTCCTCCGTCTTATTTTAAGATGCAGAATTCATCCCAGAAATACCGCTGGACAGCCTGTGCGCCTGGTACAATCGCTGTCACTGAAACTAACATGAATTGAGATTAATTTTTATCACTTCAGAGGATTTTTATTCCTCTCTCTGGGAAAAAAAAAAAAATCCTCCTTCTCAGAGGTGTCTGTTTTCAAATTAGTAGTAGGATAAGGCTGGTGGGGGTATTTAGATATCAGATGGCAATTGCTCAGTGATTATTGCATTTTGATTTAATCTGACAGAACTGATCTTGCACCATGAAATCTGTATTTTCACAGGAAAATAGGAGTTGCCATACTGGAACAGACCATTTGTCCACCCGGTCCAGCGCGCTGCACCGGCCTGGACCCGTACATGGGGGTAGCAAACTCCTCCCCCTGTGCTTGCACCCTCTGCAATTATTTATTATTTATCACGAGGGGGGGCAGGATTTCTCCTTGCTCGTGACTGACAGTTACTTTACACCCTACGGCATCAGGATTTCTTTCCCCTGAAACTTTTTTTTTTAACCCAGCTAAGTGCAGCCACGAATATTATTTCTGCCCACAGAAACACTGCAAACTCTTTTTGGAGCGTGCCTGTCGACTGCGGCGCTCGCCCCGGACATTTCCATCCGGCGGTGGGGACGTCGCTCAGGTGCAGGAGGGCAGGCGATCCCCGCCATCCTTTCCCCTTCCCCTTCCCTCCCCACCCGCCTCTCCTCTTAATTCGGTCAAAGAAAAGGGGGCACAAGCGAAAACATGATCATTTGTTCGGGTTTCTTTCTCTGCAGCTGGGAGCCTGCCTTATTAATATTATCTGGGCTGGGAGTGCGCAGTGTTTCCTCAGGCATCTCTTCTGAGTCATTTTATCATTATTCATAGGGATAAAAATGGCCCAAACCGAGGATGCTGAGGATCCATTTAGGGTTGCCTGTCAGATCCACTAAGGTAATTGGCTCCATTTCTTCATTCCCATTCTAGATTAAAATAATTTTATTAAGTGGTACAGTAGGTGTTTCACCTGTGTCACCAGCTGCCTATTAGAGCCAGAAAGGGCTTTTCCATATTATTTCTGTCTGTTCTTATAACATTATGTCATCGTATTCAGTGTTACATCGTGTCAGAGGTTGCGCAGTCTCCTGTACTTAAGCCCAATGGTTACAAAATGTAGGTCCAAGATGCCCTTTTTGGGCAGGGAGAAAAGTCAAATACACTTGACTGTTCCAGCTCTGCTCACTATTTCCCAGGTATAACTCATGCAGCAGGAAAAATGACCATATAACTGAGAGCAGGGTCCATGGCGTAATTGAAAACATACTACTAACGAAAACGATGAACCAGTGATAGCGGTGAGGTTCCGAGCAGCAATATTGGGAGCGGAAGAGCTGGTTTTAAAGCTGCGCTGCCTGGGTCTGGGAGGGAAACATGTGAATGGGTCTCTATGGAGGGAAAAACGTGTAACACAATTGGTCCCTGCAAGTAGCAGCTACTGGCGGTCCTGATGCCGGTACTAACGTGGTGCTAAATAACAGGAGGCTGGCTAAGTGTATTTAGGGCTATTTTTTTCTTCAGAGCAGGGTGGTTCTTCCCGGTAGCAATCTGGCTGGGGTCAGTAATCGCACTTTAAAGAAGCAAGAACTGAGGTGAAGCTCGAAAGCACCATGCTGAAGGCATTCAGTGTCAAAATAAGGAATTTGCAGCTTCCAGTGTCATGTTTGGAGCATCCAGCCGTGTCGGTCAGGGATGGGGTTCACGTTTCCAACAGTGGTGTTTGCATCCAGCATTCAAATACAGCATTAAGCATCTCCACTCAGTGTCTTGGCAGTGAAAGCACAGGTGGATAAGTACGCATTTGAGCATCCGTCTGAATTAGACATCTTGAGGATGGATAGTCGGCGACTGAGATCCCTACATCCTGCCCGGGCAGGATGTAGTTACGGTAGCAGAAGAAACATCAGAGAAAAGTGCTGATGGATATTTTATTTTAGCCTTCCCAGAAACCACTAACTACCAGTAAGGTGGAAGTTTTCACAAGCAGATAACGTGAGCCGTGCAGTGAGAAAAGGTCACTTTTCCAACAGACAAAGTCGTTTCCGTCCAGAAAAAGGTGCAGTTGCACAATAACATTCCTTGTGGTTAGATAGGGAAGGGGGGGGGGGGGGAAAGGCTGTTTGTTCAGTTTTCAGGGATCTTGCAACTGTTTTTCTTCAACCTGCAGGTGGCATTAGCACTAAAAATGGATTTTTCTTTCTTTCTTGAAAAGTGTTTAGCAATGAAATGAAGAAAGCTGCAAGGAGATCTGTAGTAGGACTGTGTGCTTGGAGTTAGTCATGCTAACTGCAGATGGCATTTTTGCATGTTTTATAAGGCAGGGATATACAAATGTTTTAGCACCCTGAAATATAATATATTAAGTTTCCGGAAGCAGGCGGGCTGGTAGGACCAGAGGAGCCTGAGCTTACGCTAAATCTGTGCAACTGTGAATGAGTTGTGCCGCACTTGGAGCCGCGCTCACTGCCGGCGATGCCGGGCTGACACCTGTCCATCACAGCGTCACCTCCAGCCAGGCAGCACCTCGAGCTGCAAGCTCGTCCCCAGCCCTCAGCAAGGGACGGTTTTGGATGCCCCAAACTGCTGAGGAGCAGTTTATTGCAGGCCTGAGCTGGTTCCCATTAAAATCGATGGGAGAACTCCCTTAGAGCTCAGTGGAGCAGGATCAAACCCTCCTGCACAGTGAGGAGCGCTGGGGATGCGCTGCAGGCTTTGACTGTTCGGTGTCTTGGGCTCTTTGGCTGTGAAATGGAGAATAATAATAATACCTGCTTGCCTTCTCTACCTGGCATGGGGAACTGGAAACATTAATTAGTGCTGAAACAGGGCTTAGAATATGAAAGATTATTTTTCCCCCCTTTTTTGCATGTGTGTGTGTGTCAGGAATGAGAATGAGCTCTCATTTTAAACTGTAAAATGCATCCCAAACCCTGACACTAATGGCTTCACCTTCCAGAAACACCGATGTGCCCCGTGGGGCACAGTCCCAGCACAGTTCCCTCCAGCAAGGCTGGAGCCTCCTTTCACCTTGTCCTGGTGAGGTGAAAATGAGCCTTTTATGGCCATAGTCATTCAGATTTGAGTTCATGGCCAGGAAAAATCCACTCAGGTAGCAAAAGAAGAGCAAATTTGGAAGAACGAAGCCCAGCGAAGGTGGAGCTGGGTCAGTCTTTATCCCACTGCCCAACTTGTTGCCCAAGAGCCACAAGGGAACCCAACTAATGATAAAACCAAAAGCAGACATGGGAATCCCTTGTGACCTTGTGCTTGTTTCAGCCATGATTGACCCAGGGTAAACCTCAAGTACCGGAGAGCAAGGCACCTACAGGCTTTTCCTGCTGAAACCCAGAGTCTATAGCTTTGAAAGCTGGAGTCGGTCCTCTGCTCTTAAGTTTTCTTTATTTTCCTTAGTTTTCTGCTGCCACTTGAGCACTCCTTCAACACCTAGACCCCTGACTCCAGCCAGCCGCTGTTGTCTGCTCTGAAGCTGGTACTCATGGGCGAAAACCCAGGGCAAGGCTGACTTTGCTAGCAGCTCTACCTATGACAGTTTAGGTGCAATTGCATGCAATCAGCTTAGACTGCAAACTTTCCCCCATTCCCCAAACTAAAAAAAATTGAATGAGCATCATAAAAAAAGACAGGGGCTACTGGCTGGTACTGAAGCTCCCAGAAGAAAGCCAGGAGTGCTGGGAGGGAGAAGAGTTGCAGCAAAAGGTTGCTGAAGAGGGAAACTGTCAGTTGAGGGAGAACTGAGGCCACAGAGCTCTCACCAGAGGCTGCGTGGAGATTTTTTTTTTTTCCTTTTTTTCTTTTTAAGCGAACCATTTTGTTATTGCGGAGTGCTAATTTGTGAAAGCAAAACAACTCCAGGCAAAGGGTGTGCTTTGACAAATTTCCCATATTGAGGAGGGGCGGGGAGAAGCATGAAAAAGAGGAGAAAATAAATGTAGAACGATTGCAATGTCATGGGGGGTAAGTGGTACGTTTGAGACAGGGGCTAAATCACTGCTAAATCACTGCAGGCAGAATTGATGTGAGACTGGAGCACACTGAGAACTGGGCAGGGGCATAAACCTAATTGATTTGAGGCTGGAGCAGGGAGTTAATTGGGGGCCAGGGTGGAACAGTAACTAACGTAGCACTGTGATAGCCAAAAGCATATCTCACTACGCCGGTTGCATCCGTTGTCCTGCCTGCACGGTTAAGCAGTAGCTTAAACCATGATTTCATTATTTTGGTTGGAGGCCCATCTCATGCGTTTGGAGATGGGCTTGAGCATGTTTTGAGTGCTTGCAAGTGCTCTCTGTTGTGATGGACCTCGGGAGAGAGATGCCGTGCAGCATGGCTCAGCAGCTCTTGTCATCCACAGCGTTGTTTTGGCTGGGGAAGGGGAGGAGCAATTGGCTGCCAGAACAATTATTGCAGCGATTGTGGAAAAATGGGCGCTTTAGCAGAGAACTTCATTCTTCTCTGAGAAGCAGCGTACGTCCCCAAGGAAACCACCTAGACCAGGTCCGCAGTTACTCCTTACAAATGTTCCTTTTTTTTTTTTTTTTTTAAAGACTGTTGAATTGAGCACTCAAAATTTGAAAATGCAAAGATGAAGGTTGCCTGGGCAACTGCTTTGCACTGAATGAGGAAATGATCTTGTGAAACAAACATTAAGTGATCATGTAATTAAAGACTGAATCAAAATTCCATTGTACAAGGAAGGAGCCTAAACTAAAGTTGACCAGGCAACTTTCAGTTTGGCATTTCCTAAATTTTAAGAACTTGACTTAAATCAACTTTTTTTAATTATTTCTCCTTTTGTATGCAATTTTAGTTTTTTCTGCAAGAAAATTTATGGAATATCAATGGTTTATGGCCAAGCTCACCTCCAGCCACAGTCTGAGTTTCAGCCCAGGAGCTGTAGATTCCCAGCTCAGATGCCTACCACTGGGACAGAGGGTGCAACTTTCATCTGCTGCCCTTCGGGGAATGACTTACAGCTGAAGGAACAGCATGGCTTTTTAGTTTGTTATTATGTACAGTTTGCCACACTGCATCAGATGGGCAGTGAATTTAATCTACATCAGATGCACCAAAGGAAGATGCAAGAAATTAGTATACAGATGTAGAACAGTCTGTCTACAGGAAGACTTCGCCCAAGCCACTAGTAGTTAGAGGTTGTTTTAAACCCTCAAGAATAATTTTTATATCCCTTCCAAACCCTATTTTTTATTTATTTTTGGGCAGTGGCTTTGGTTTTAGATTTCACCTTTTCACTATTTCCATTACCCAACGTGTCAGAGGAATGTGGTGACTCAGTATTCCTGGGGTCTGCTTCAAGCTCTGGGGCAAGAGTGTGGTCCAAAACAGTTGTTAGCAATTCGTCACCAACAGCACAAGCAAACGCCTTAGAACTGGAACATTAAATGCCCCTTGGTTAAGAAAAACTTTTAAGTGATGTCCACTTCTATATAATGTATGAATCCTTCTATATAATACCTTCCATTTTGTTCCTTTTGCAAAACCACAGTGGCATCTTCCAATGCATTACAGTGTACTTGCCATTTCAAACCTGTACTTAAGACTTTGCATCAGCAAACTCGTCTCTTTAATTCATCTGGAAACACACACGCATTTTTAGCTTACACATTTTTTAGCTTACTAAGTGATAGTTATACAGAGCTCTATCATTCTCTTGCTATTTTCAAGGGCAAGAAATGTCCGTACACGCAGCATGTACTAGGGCCTGGCTTTTATTATTATAATTGTTATTGTACTTAGCTATCTGTCAATGCAGAGCTTCAATTTGACACAAATTATCTCCACAGTGGTGCGTTCCTACCGTGAGATGCTCTCACGGTTCCCAGCTCCAAGCATGAAGGCAAAAGACTAGTTTTAACCTTCTCCCATTTGCACCCAGTCTAATTTTGCCTGATGATCTAACTTTATTTTTTTTCTTATTTTTTCTTTTTTTGTAAATCCCAGACTATCCAAGTAGTTACTAAGAGTTACATCTAGAAATACAGTGATGCAATAGGGAAGCTTTAGCTTGCATTTGCAGAACTGACTATGGGTTTGGGGCACCTCAGTTCTCATCTGCCTTTCGAGGGACACTGGGACACTCAAGGTGAGCACTTGCCCATGACTACTTGTCAGTTAGGCTGGCTTCCTTTGGTAGCTGTCTTTCCTCCGCTCAGTCAGGTAGTCTTTGTCAATGCAGAGTCTTGTTCTTGTAGCATAGGCCAACAATATGACTGTGGCTAAGAAAAATTCCCTAATATATAGGTGCCAATGCATTTTCTTGGTTTGTTTTGAATAATGATAGCTGTATGTATTTTTTTAATCTTAATGATAGTTGTATGAAATTTTTTTTTCCATACTCAGTGTTTATGCTGGCAGCAATGGCAGAAGTTGATGCAGTTTTGGGATAAGGGAGCTGGAAGACCTTGTGAGACTTCTTCCACCTCTATCACCGTATGTGCTGATGAGCACAAATAGTGCCTGTTTCTAAGCAAAGGAGACTCCATGTCTGTTGAATTCAGCTTTGTATGGCTTTCATTTTTCCAGGATAGGTTGGGAAGTTCATTCAAAGTTCTTCCTTTACTGTGGGACATCCCTGACGTTTTCCCATTGACACAGACCAACTGGTGTGATTCAGTGGCCTTCTGCAGCAATACTTCAGCTGGATCCCGTTCCTGCTTCCTCACCCAGCCTGCTCCACCATCATGTCCTCATCCAGCTCCACTGTTTTGCTGCCACCAGCTGACTCCCAGTCGCCTTGCTTGGCCAGGCAGAGCGTGTCTTTTTTTTTTTTTATTCATACGAGTGTTTTTATTTCATTACTTTGCCCAACCAGTCTTACTCTTCCACTCATCACTTGCAGAGTCCGTGTCCACCCAGCAAGACCAGCTGTAACCCGTCTTTCCCATCCCATATTTCAGTTTTGCTTGACCTGTTATCCCATGAATTTCTTTCCATCCTCACAGTCTTCCTCACATGTCCTCTTCTCCCCCCGTTAAATGCAGTTGTTTCCTTTTCTGTGTCGCTCAGACCTGGAGATACCCAGGGAAAACCAATTCCCATTCTTCTCTCCGAGGCCCCTCTTCCAGCAGCTGGAAGCTGCAATTACAGAAAAAGTCTGTTTTGAGTTTGGCAAAGTTATAAGCAAATGAAACAGTCTCTTATAATGGGAAGTGTCATACAACCTCAATAATAGACAGTGCTATCAGCCCCCCCTATAATACGTATGTGCGCATGTATAAAAATGAAACCTGAAAACTGAATGAACATGAAAAGGCCTCAACCTACTTTCAAACTGATAGGCGTGCTCCCTATCGCTAATGGAAGTAGACAGCAGAGGTCTTGCACATCTCCAGCTTCATTTTGCAGAAGTGTGTTACAAGTAGAGAATTATTGTGGAAGGAGTCTTGCAGACAATAAAACCGGGGAAGAGCTTTTTGCAGGATCTCATTTGCACACATGTAAAATGCACGAGCTCTTTTGAATCCCATCCACAGCAATTCAGACAGATGTTGAAACATGCGGTAACCAAAAGTAGGTTCAAGCCTGGACCCTCAGGTAGACAGATCTCTCTCCTAACAGTCTCAGGCTGTACAGTTTCAGGGTCTGCTCTCCAGCTGCAACCCAGAGGAAATTTGGAGGGAGAGAGGGATTCATAGCGTCGTCTTTAAGCCCGCCATTATCTTATTAGGAAACCGAGAGCTCTTATTCCTGGAAGCAACGTTTTGTGAACTGTCATACTCGTTTCCTTCACACGCTGCCACAGATTGCCTGCTTGACCTGAGGGCTGAAGCCATTTACATTTTTGATCTGCTCATCTCTCAGAAATCTCCACAAATTAGAAATACCATAAACCATGTTTGTTGTCGCGAGGGCAGAGAAGTCTGAAGCGAGGTCCGGGTGTCGTGTTTGACCTCGGCTGAAATACTGGTTCAAAGTAGACCTTCTTTGAAGAATCTCAGAGTCTCTAAACTTCAAAGCACTGGCTAATGGCTAATTGATTGTTGGTAAGTATTTCTTTACAGGAGAGCTCTTCTGCACCAGAACTCTCAAACCAAGCTTCTCCACTGTCTTATAGGTGAATGAGAGAACTCAAAAGCTAATATGATCTCCAAAAAGATTTTGAGTTGAAGCTGCATAATTGCAAGACCTTTTCCTTCTGTGTTAAGATTTCTAATGAGCTTTTTACAGGAGACTGTCGGTCTCTCAGCTGAGAGATGCTATGAGACAGCAAACACCGGAGACTTTATTTCCCTAATCTTTGTTCTTCCTCATAGTGTCTGTAGTGTTTGCCATGGGCGTGCTCTCCATTGTGCTTTTGCAACGAGGATGTGTCCATTCTTTCTGCTTTCCTATGGTCCCAGGCCCCTCAGACAGGCATTGGGGTGGCAGAGGTGGCTCTCTGGCTGGGACCCTCAGAGCTGGCCCACACGCCGTGGCCTCAAAGCGGGCAGAGCTAAGAGTGAAACCCTAGAAGCAAGCTGGTAATGCTGCAAGATTGAGTGGTCAAAACCTCGGTATTTTTCTGTGATGAGGCCGTTTATAATTTACCCCCATTCCCTCCTGCTGAAAAATTCCTCTAATTCTTCCCATGTGAACGGAGAGAGCATGAAAAGAGCACCGAAAGTCTCCCCTCTTGCTTTACCATTCATTTTCTTATGCTAAAGCCCTGTGGACGAAGCCCGTTCCAGGTGCAGGGAGCCTTTCCTGTAATTTACCCATGGTATTCTTATCAAAAGTGTTACCTCCAAAACTATTTCCTTTTAACATTAATTATCCTTTGAGCCAGCTCACTCACAGCACACAAAAGGGTACAGAGGCTTTGCAGGATTTTTTTTTTCTTTTTTTTCTTTTTCATTAAATACCACATGTGCCTCTCTTTGCATATATAGAGTGGTTCCCCACCACCTTGAAGACATCACAGCATGTACTGTAGGAACCAAAGCTAACAGGTATAAAATGAGTGGTTATTGTTTACTTATGTGCCGTAATGCTTCCCATATGACCTAGTGATGAGGCTTGTGGTGCTGGAGGTGTAAGAATTAAATTAAAAGTTTAAAGAAATAATAATAAAAAAGGGGCATAAGCTGCTGCTGGGATAACATCTTTTGAGGCTGAATCTTCCCTGCAAGGTTCGGTGCGCCCATGTTGTCTTGCCCAGCAAAGGGAGATGAGGATGCAGTCAGCCCCACAGGCATGGAGGTTGCTAGCTGAAGGCAGTCCAACAGGAGTTGGGAGGAGAGCGAGGGGTTAATCTCTTGTCCTCTTTGCCCAGGGGAATGTTTATCACCTCGAAGGGAAGGTCTCCTTTCCTTCAGTGAGTTAAGTCAGCCTCTGCTTTGTTTGATGCTGCCCATTTGAGGAAAGCTTCTCCCTGACCTTCTGCCAGAGAGACTGATGACAAGGACGGTTTGAACTAACCTTGACATTCACCAGGGTAAATGGCTTTTTCCACAAGTAGTCAGCAAGCAAGGGGAGCCAGTCAAGAGCTAATGAATCTGTACCTGAGGGAAACTGAACAACAATTGTACTTTTAAAGAAGGAAAGTCTTCCCCGGCTCCATCTACGCTTAAATGCTGGAGGATTAACTCTTCCAGTTCATGCCTGGGTCTTGCCATGTCGCCATCTGGCTGGTGGCAGGGAGGCCGCCAGTGGAGGCATGGGTAGGGAAACCTCAGTGGGAAAGGAAACGTGCTCAGCTCTCTGATTGCTGTGATGCTGGATGAAATTGCTGTGGTCCCTCCTCTCCCTGTGGCAGGTGATAACCCTCTCGCAGCCCCGCACTGCCCTCGGCACAGGGTGTCAGCCGAAGGGACTCGAGCGAGGACTGATGGGTCGTTGGGTAACTGCTGCCTACAGGCACTGGTACCTCCAAATGCACCTTTAAAGGGGGTTTTAAGGCTGAGTTTCAGTCCTGGGCTTTAGCTTTAGGGAGTGGAGTGATCACTGTGGCCGTCACCAGAGCTGGCTCAGGTCTCGGTGGATAGGGGTATCACACGTGGGCTGGTTTGTAACACAGGAAAGGACCCGGCTGCACCTCAGCCTGGGGTTTTCACTGCGGTGTCTCCAGATTACAAAAGCAGAGGCACGCGGAGCCTGCTGTGCCCTTTTCCTGCTCAGGGAAGGAGGTTTCTTTGGCTGCTCGGCTGATATCTGGAAACAATAGAAAGAGCGCTGGCGATTGCAACATATTTCACTTTTCTCAGTACTGTCCAGATGATGTATTCTTAGTCCTAATTAGGTTGTTCAAAGCCTAGTTTTTGTGAATAAGCCATCATTGTGTGAAGATTGGCCTGACAGTCCTCTGGCCTGTTCATTCACAAATCTTGCCTGTTGCTTCATTTAGTGTTAACTCATTAGGGGATTCCTCCTGCGGCTGGAGGGAAGGACCAGAGGTGTTGCACTGGATGGGGCTTCCTGGATGGTTGGAAATCAGGGTATGGCTGATTTCAGCCCATTTTGGTGAACCTCACTATTTCATGGGAGCTCATGCTCTTGCAAGAAGTTTGCAAGGGGACTGGCTGGTGAACCGAGAGCCTATTTTTCTGGGATGCTCGGGAAGTAACTGCAGCCAGCTTTTGTCTGGCAGCACTTGGACTCGAGGCACATGGACTGCTTTTCTGAGTCTGCTACTAATTCGTGTGTGCATAACTCCTACTGGCTGGACTAAATCGAGCTCTGTAAAATGTATTTATTAATACTTACTTCCTAGGGCTGTTTATTTAAATGTTTGCAAAAGGCTTTGGAAGGCTAAGCAAGGGGAAGGCACGAGCTCCAGCACTGAATCTTAAGCACTGGCAATGGAGATGGTTGGCAAAAAAACAGCGATACATTTTCCTCGGGATAACAAAAGTAGCGCTGATGCCATCTTTGTCGCATGATCATCTTCCAAGGGATGATTTAAAAAAAATCCCTACAATGTTTTAAGGAGGGAATGAAACAACACTGGGAAAACGGGCTGGTAAAATGAAATGCAGCTGCGATGTGAGCTGAATGTGTTTGCCTCTGAGATTTCCCCCAGTGGGGCTTTGCCCAGGTTTCGCCACTGCGTGCAAGCGGCGGGAGCAGAAACGGGCGATGTCAGGGATAAACTGGGACTGGAGTTAGTATGTGGTGAGGATCTGCCAGGTTTTGCATCTGCTGATCAAACAGATGAGAGTGAACAGCCCAAGCACAAACTGGGGTGCTGGCACAGAGGGAAGGGTTGGCGAGCACCCCTGGGTGACGGCTGGCAGGGACGTGCTGGAGGCGGACGGGTGCATAACCCTGCGAGAGGCTGGAGACAAAGCCGCGGCGCTGGTGAGGCTCCTGGGGAAAAAGTTGTATACAGTGGAGGAGATAATATTTCATCTCCCCGCGGGTCAGTTGGTTCTCGGCAGAGTGTTCTCTGTTTGAGATTTGAGGATTTGCAGACAGACAAACTCCACAACCCAGCAAAGGTCAGTCTAAATATCAGACAGATAAACAGCACCTTCGCTGTAAGCACAAGTCCGATTTATGGTGCTCAATTTACTCTTTCCTTTACATGATAAAGTGAAACGCCTGCTTCTTCAGAGGGCGGCAGCTGAAAAATTTAAAGTAACATAACTTCCTGAGGTGTTTTTAAAGAAATATGCTTTCCTGTAGCCACAGCCTGCTTCCTCTTTAAGGTTTTTTTTTCTCTTTGACTATTTTGCTTTGGAGAATTTCTCCTTCCTGACCCCCCAGCCCTGCAGAAAAATGCGACACTTGCCTTGCAGTCACTTTTCCAAACCAAGACCTCGATGAAAGTGAGTCTGTGGGAGCACTGTGTTGGCCAAGGGCCACCTAGAAGGTGTTGGACCTTCTTCCTTGACCAAAGCTGTGCTTTGGTGGCTCAATTGGCCCATGGTAGAGCCAACACTGCTGGCAAGGTACAGGGCAGCAGACGTGTCCTCCTGCCGTGTTGGCAGCTCTCTGCAGCCCTGAGGCAACCTCAGGATTCAGCACGGCAAATTTCACACACTGCAATCAAGAGTCTCGTGAATCACTTGCAACGAGTGTTTTGCACAATTAATATCCATAGGATCAGATTGAGATAAGGAGGAACAAGGCATAAGATATTTTCAAAGTCTTAATTTCTGCTATTTCTGCTTAGGTAGAGCAGAAAACTAGGAAATTTAACTTTGTACACAAAACACTGAAGTTAACCAGTTTTTTAGGGGTCTTTTATTCCGGATCTGATTCCAGTTAATAACACAGCTCCTTTATGCCGGGTGAAATCCTTGTAGCTAGAATTTGCTTGCGCCATCCTCAATGGAGCCCACATTTCCCCATGCCCCATGAAGTATCTTTAAAGTGAATATAAATTATGTTATAATGGAAAACCACCTTTAACAGTACTAGAGTGGGGAAAGGAAGTCACAGTAAATCAGGATCAGACTCCCTTTAATTTTCTTCTTACTGACCTTGCGGACAAGATCTATGTAATTAAACCATTTCTGTAGGTAGTAAAAGTGCTGAATGTAGAGGATGTACCAAATACTTTTTTAAGCTAAACTGTTTTTCATTAGTCAGATAATCGAGGAAATATCACACTGCATCATAAAACCAGAAAAAAACAGTATTGCCACTCTTAAAAAATATTAAAATTAGGGCTTAGTGTTTGGGGGTTTTTTGGGGTGTTTTCTGTTTGCAGAAATCCTATCTATGCTGTCATCAAGATTGAACTCTCCATTTCTAGGAATTGTAGGTGTCTATACCTTGGATTCTGAGACTAATTTGCTTCTAAGCTGACTGATAGAGTAGCTATTTAGTCAATCAGTGGAAAGTGATTTTTAGTATCACTATACACTTGATGCAGTTTAATTTCTTTTTTTAAATCTGCCTCTGAATCACTGCAAGCTAACATTTGTCAGGAACATATATGGCTATAGGCTGCTCATCACAGCAATGATCTCGTCATAGATGCCAATGGAGGAAACCCTGGTTCAGCTGGTCAGTTCACCATTGTAGCTGCAGCCTTGAAATCATGCAGATTATCTGCCTAGTCTGTAATATTAATACAAAAAAACTTTTAAATAATGTGTAAGGTTTTATAAGACAATAGTATCATTGTAACATTATGAAAAATGCTAATATTAGCTTAAATGCTTTGAAGTTCATTCCGGGAATTTGTATTTCACAAGGATGTCCCCACAGGTTTTACAGTCAGTAGAAGACATTTGGGTGCAGAGAGGAAGAAAACTGAACTTCCTTATCTCTTTCAAGTTTTGTAGGCTTTGGAGGGCTCTTATTTTTTAAGCAAAGGTGACCTTTTCACCATTAAAATACAAAGCAAAGTTTTAGTGCCTTAAGTTCAAATTTGACATTTTATATTCTGTTTCACTTTTCTTTTTTGGAGAAATGCTGTTTTCCTTGAAAGCATGGCAGATTCGTGAAGAGGAGGCAGTTGAGCTAAAGCAGCAAACTCAGGCAGAGAGGCGAGGATCGGGATATTCATGGTGGTGGGCATCAAGGTATGTGTGTGTATAGATCCTGGTAATTAAATCCCTCACGAAGCAGGTAACCCCCTGGGTCCTGGTATGAGCAGATCCCCCTATTGCATCTCTTACAGCCCATTCACTCCTACTTTATGAGACAGAAGAGTGACACACTATTAAAATTGGTTATTCTAGATAGTTCACCTCAAAACGCACTGGGGATTTGATATAATTACTGGAATATTCCCCTGCTATCCATGGTCAGGGGCAGTGGAGATGCAATGCCATATTCTGCTACTGACACAGCGCGGCGTATAGAGGGCTTCTTTAAGTTGTAATAGAAATATCATCCCGAAATTATTTTCTTTCTAGTAATTTTTGACTCACTCTTCCATGACCTAAGTGGACACAGCCTGACAATTAGGGCTGGGTGCACATCCAATAAAGTAGTAAATAAATCCATCAGTATGTAGGCACATAAGTATCCTAACATGAATCCTGGGTGACTCTATCTTGGTAGAAACGAGCACTTTCTTTCTCACGCAAAACATCATGGGCGAGAGCAGCAGCGATGACAATTAACATTTAGTATCCTTTGGAGAAAGTTAGTTTTTAAGCTTTTTGCGCACTTACTCAGACCTGAGGGCTGTGTTCGTCTTGCAAGGCAGCAGCACTGGACCTGTGCTGTTTGTGAGCTGGAGCCAGCCAGTGCAGCTGGGACAAAGTTTTATGGTACCATTCAGTGTTGTCATGAAAAGCCACATTTTCTTGTCTCTTCTTGAGGTTTCTTTGGCAAATTTTACCAGTCTTGGCAGAAGACCACATCACACAAGAGAAAGGACAAAGAGACGTGTGGTGTTTCTGCATCTCCGCTGCGATGCATGCTTGGGTTTTGTTGGTTTTCCCAGGGTCGGGGTCATGCCCTCACCCCTGTGTGGTCGGCGGGGGGACAGCCTCCTTGCTGCTCCCCCCAGTGCCTGAGCATCGCCAACCTAAGCACCGCTGGGCGTTACCATGGTGACCATAGCTGGGCCGGTCTCCATGGTTACAGCGGTACCCTGGCTGTGGGATGGGGAGCTGCTGCTGATGGCTGGGGGTACCCAGCCATCCCGGGACAAGTGGGCTGGGGGGCAGCAGATCAGGCAGGAGCAGCGGGGCATGGGCCAGCAGGCTGGGGACAGAACCAGGTTGGGGAATATCAAGTCATGGGCAACAGCTGGAGGATGGTTTGTCACTGCTGCCAGCCTCAGGGTGCAGAGCATCTCCTCCCAGCTCTCTCTGAGGCCTGCAGTTTCCCTACATGGACAGGGACCAAAACCCAGCCCCATTAATCACCTGACTCCAAATATCTCCCTTTGCATCGCCACGTGCCGTGTAGCGGCGGGAGCAGTGTCCCACCACTGTGCAGGTGGGACTGTCCCCGGGAGGGCAGGGAAGCTCAGGAGCAAGACCACCCACAACCGTCGCAGGCAGGTACTTTATTTCAGTTTGGCTCATGCGATGTGAACGTGCACCGGCTCAACCTGATCTTCACCAGACCCACGAGCCCTATTGCACTGCAACTGCGAGAAGAGAGGCTGCTCACAGCCACCCATGCACAGATGCTTAAACGCTAAGCGGAATATGCTTAAGTGAGCAAATCCTGATGGTCAGGGATGGCTTTCTATATCAAGAAAGGCTCAAGGGGGTAAGGTCAGACATGAAAATAATATATGCGCCTGATAAAGAGGTTTTTTATTTAAATCTGTACATTAGATGTTGAAGGTGAACTTTGTATTTCTTGATCATCGGGCAGTGAAAGGAGCTATGTTGGCTGCTTTTATCCCTGCATTAGTTTGGTTGAGCGCTGCGTGCATCCACATTTCATCTTGTGTGGACACTTCCCTGCTATACTGACCTGATGCTAGCCACAAAATAGTCTGCCAGTTGTCAGATAAACTGTGGGCTGTGAGACGTGGGGCAAAGGCACGGGCTGGTGCTGTTTCCAAACTATTCATGAGGGAATGGCAATTTGTTATTTCAGATGATCTAATCCTAGTAAGGGCAAAGAGTAACATAAGTGCAATAGTAAACAGCATTAGTGTCATCAAGGGCTCTGGGAAGCGTTGGATCGTCTTCATCTGACATGGCTGGAGGTTTCTTTTTTATTCCTTTGTTCAAAATGCTATCGATGATCCAACTTCAATCCCTATATGACTGTTTATCTTGGTGTCTCCTGGGGTGCTAGCAGGCAGAATGTGCCTGCTCTGCCATGGGGCAGGGGGAAAGCAACGGGGAGAAAGATTAACCTGGGAGTGATTCATTTGTGCTAAAATTGATCATGCCAAGTCAAAGACACAAAGAAGGTGATGAAAGTGCGTTGGAGAAGCTGATTTCAGCCCAAGCATGTGCCTATTGAGAAGAAAATCTGTCCCCTTTCAAGCACTTCCAGTTAAACATCCTCAGAAAAGAAGCACCTCCTTTTCTGCCCAAATTAGCCAAGTCACTTTTGAAAATGACCTCCTGCTGCTTTCCAAACTTTTTAACCCATTTTGAACCGAATACGCTGATGTCTCCATCCTGGTCCCACCCACGTCAAGGTAAAGCTTCACGCTGGCTTTAATGCAGCAGGACTAAGCCCCTGCCACAGCCTCTCAGCACAAGCGCTTCCCCCGAATCTCCGTGTACCTGCTGCCTTGGAGGTAGCACCAGGCGTTACTGGCACTACAGAAGGTGAGAGAAATGCAAAAATATTTCTCCTGGTTTGCCCAGCTCCCTTGCTCTGTGCAGTTTTCACTTGGCGGTTTCTGCAGGCTTTTCCCACAGCGAGTGGGAGAGAGTCACCTTTAGAAAAAAAAATGGGAAATCTGTAGAAATTCGTAATGAGACTGATGACCAAAGAAACTCCACTGCAGACCATCACCAAAGTTTCTTTTTTCTTCTGTTTGCTGCAGTTCAGATCAACCCTTGGGTTGGTCCCGGAGGCGCTGTGACCGCCAGGCTGCACTGGGCACAGGAGCGTGCCCTGGGGCCGGCTGCCCCTCGCAGGCACCGCAGCTAGAGAGGTCCTAGAACTGAATAGGTGAAAAACTGTGGAAGTGCCTACTGTACCTCGGATTGAAGCCTCCTGGATTTCAGCACTTGATGGAGTTTAACTGCACTTTAAAGTGTGCAAAAGAGTTTAAGCATGTGTCCAGTTTGCTTTCCCCAGTGCTTGAGGATTAGAGGGGTCTATGGTGCTTAGCAACTTTCTGGATCAGTCCTTATGGGTGGAGTTAAAAATAAAAATCAGAGATGACCGCCACAGATCTCCTTACCTGCTCCAGAGAGAGCGAGGGGGCAGGGGCTCCCTCACCCCTTCCCCTCTCTCGAACCTGCTCGTAGAAAATAATTTAGAAAACACTGCCCTTATCTCCCGGCATTCCTGCGGAGCAGCAGCGCCGGTCGCGCTGGGGCGTTATCGGAGGCCCGGGCGCCCCGTGGCACCTGGTGCAGGAAGGTCAGCGCCAGGGCAGGCTGTGCTTTCAGCTTTGTTATTCCTCCCCATCGCCCCGCGGCAGCCGTAGGGGTCAGTCTGTGGGAGCGCCGAAAAGCCTGGAGATTGTTAAGCACCGAATTTTGTTTACTCCCTCTTTTATACGAGCATATTTCACCGAAGAAGCAGAGGGAGGGCTCGTTCGCTTGCAAAGCGAGCATCCTTTCTGCATCCATTTTAGTACTGTGCCTCTTACGAGCAATTATATTAGGGGAAGGAGCCACGGTCTGCTGGATCGAGCCGCGGTGCATGGGGCTGCAGACGCGGCTCTCGAGCGTGGGGCTGCAGGAGCGGTTAAAATACCGCCTCGCCTTCGCCAGCGATTTTTCTTTCCCTTATGAAAACAGAGTGGCCTCTGAATGTCAGCCCAGCCTGCCTGTCAGTTCTCAGCTGCACCATGGGATAAAGCTGCTGATCCCTTTTATCCCCTTCTGGGAGTAGTATTAATAGTATATTCATTTTTGTTCCATTTATAATTCATTACTGCCCAGTTATTTGGATTTACTTGCGTTAAAAGGCATAACGAGACAAAAACTTAGCTGGTTACGAGCCTGGGGAGGAGGGGAAGGCTCTTCCCCTCCCTCAGTCCCCGTCTCACCTCCAGGGCTGGCGAGAGCTGCCGGCCGGGGCCGAGCTTGCAGGGGAGAAGGGAGGTCGCTTTGTCCCCAGGATGTAAAGCTTCGGAGGTCACCGTTGCTCGGGGGTGTTGCCTCCAAACCCATAGGAAGAGCTGTGTTACTTCTGTCCAGACTGGCATATTCCTAGACCGATGCACCCAAATCTCACTGAGTTTAACTGCAAATGTAGCTCCCGTTGGGTGTTTAAAATCCCTCCGTACAACAGAAATATTTATTCTAAACAGATAGGGGCATGCATTTTAAATAAAAATTTCTCCTTTTTGTTTTAACCTCCCACCTCCCCCCCCCGGTGTTTTTATCTGCTCGCAGCCGCATAAGCGTTGGCTCTCCTCTGGGCATTGCAGATTCAGGGCCAGAGGGTCTGCTCTGCCCACAGCACACACTCCAGGAGAGGCCCAGGTGTTCGGAGAGGGAAAAAAAAAAACCCAACCCAACAACAAAAAAAAGCTGTGGTTTTTAAACCACCTTTACGCTTTCCTGCTCCTGGGGCCAGCCCCCTGCATAAGATAAAACAGCCTGGAGTCTGCTTTATCTCACCCCCAGCTGCCCACTGTCCCGGGGGACGCTCCAGCAGAAGGGCTCAGCCGGACACGGCAGCTCCCCGGCTGCGTGCCCCGTCCTCGGCAAGGGGGGACGGCGCCTGGGGAGGGGGCTGTCGTGGGACCAGCCCCGCCAGGACGCCCTGCGGCCGGCACTCACCCCACGGCCGGTCGCGTTGGGTTTTCCTGTCTGTTTGCTTTGCATGAAGCAGCTGGGGCCAGCGCTGGGCTTTGCAGTCCAAGGTGCTTTTTTATTTTATTTCTTTTATGTTTTATCTTTATTTTTTACCTAAGCTGTCAGGCTGCTTTCCCAGCAAACTGTGGCTTTTGTGCTGGCTCTGGGGGCCCCGTTTACACCAGGAGACGATCTAGTAGATCCTTTCTACGGCTTGGCCCAAGCAGGAACAAACTTGCTCTTGCAGTTGCTCTTGCTCTTGCAGATGGTGCTGGTGCCCCCATGCTACCCCCCTCCTCGCTGTGACCACCTACAGTTTTTTTAGCTGGCTTAAATTAGCTGCTGATAGAGGTCTGGCAAGGTCAGTCTGGACAGTCACATCCAAAATACACTTTCGGGAAACGATCTAAAATATGGGCAGGAAGTTTTATTTTGCAGATAGACCCATGCAGAGTTCTGCAGACAGAGAAGCATAGATGGACAAATCAGTCAGCCGGGGCATCTTTGATCCTGAAAGCTCCCAATCTTTGAAGGATTTTTTGTGTATTAGTAAGATCTCTAGTCTCAGCCATCCCTATCATCCTGCCTTGACCCAGTCACTCCCTTCCCAAAGGGCATTTGCAAATGTAGAACTAGAGTTACTGGTGGGTTCCCAAGATGAGAAATCCCAAATTACTAAGGAGTATACTGTAGGTTACATACCTGTAGCTCCCTTGCTTTTGATTCAATACCCAGAATGGCCTTTCTGAAGCTCACAGAGCCTCTTAGGAGGAGGGTTCCATACTGTACTTGCTGTGTGGCTCCATAATTTCTTCATTTTGTTTCATTTTTACACCACTGTGGACTAGAGGGTAAGTGCAGTACCAAAGGCTCATCTTGCAGACATAATAATCACTCAAGATTAGTCCAAGTAATAAGTATTAGAAATATGTTTTCTATTTAATTTTAATTCAATATTTCCAATGAAACTTTATATGTTCTCAGATAGGGCAAAAATGGCAATATTTATGCCCAACTACTTTCCAAACTTATTTAGCACTCTGGGCTGGATACTGATCTTCACCAGTAAAATTTGGACTCCCTCCCCTGGTTTTGGAAGAGTTACCCTGGATTTGGTTGAGCATAAATGAGATGAGAGCTTAGCCGTATCCTGTAAAACTTCTTAGTGCGTTCTGCATTTATCTTATCTTCACTGTTAAGGAAGTCATTGCCTTCGCTATGAATTAGATGGGAGAAGCACGTCACAGTGTAGAGACATGGTTTCTTTTTTTCTTTGTTTTCCTCCAAAACCCACAACTTAAAACAAAGAGAAATAAAGCCAGGTCTGAACCCCACACCTCATTAGTGGTGCGCCTGTCTTCCTCTTCAAAAAAGGCCAAAAATGGAGGCCAGCGGCCTGTCGCAGAGTGACGCTGGTGTTTTTGCCCTCACCCAAATGCAGGAGCAGCACCTGCACTCACATTTTTGCTTTGCTTTTGTCCTTGCCACCATTTTTAATGGCATACAGAGCAGGTGGCGCAGGGAGGGAGGTGCGCCGGAGAACTTCTATAGACATAGGCACTGCTAGCAAGTGCCCTCCCCTTCTGAAACACAGTACCTATTGACTTTGTCCACCTATTTGGTATGGTTTTGAGGTCTAATATATTTTTGAAAGGGGAGCAGAGACCCTTAAAGGGAGGGGGAGAGGGGGCAGGGAAGCTGCTGGCAGCCCCTCTAACAGGAGCACGGTTTGCAACCCCATTCACAGGCATTGTCTGGCATTGTTGTACCAGACACGCTCCATTCACGGCCCCTCTCTTGTCCCTTTTCAGCGAGTGCCCACTGGTCCTGCTCTGTTTGTCGGCAAGAATGAGCTGTCGGGAGGAGGAATGTTTCCCAGACGGGGGGTGAGGAGGTCAGTCTGGACCTCTGGACATTTGCGGCGCGGACTTGCAGCCGTGGCATGTGAAAGCAGGGTGATCCTTTGAGGGTCTGACGGCAGTTTGTTTGGATATGTGCGGCAGAGCGCAATTCAGATCACGAGATTAGCTGTCAGGTCATCTGCTGTGAAATCCATTATGAAAAACACCCGGAAACTGATGCTTGACTTGAAATCCTTAGTTTACTAAATTGCAGAAATTATCTTTCGAAGCGTTTGTCAGATACATATATATGTATAATATATTTATACACACACTCACACATATAAGATAATTTTTGCAGTAATGCCTCATGCAAAATGCTAGTTGAATAAATCTGTCACTGAAACTTCAATTCCAGATTACTATACTCCAAGATCTGCTATTATAAGTGAAAACACATCTTTAGAAAGTTCACAACAGTCTGAAGTAGATGAGCTATTGAAATGCAATAGAAAATCTACCCCTTACGGATTAGTCAAACAATGAATGTAGTCCTGCACGTAAACATTGTCTAACTGTATTGGCAGGGTAAATGGTTCCTGATTTACTGCTGCAGGAATAGGTGGCATTTCCTCAGACTGTGAATACAAATATAAATTATCTTGAGGAAAAATACATTTCTAATCTGTAAGTGTGGTCAAGCGATACAAATACTGGTAACAAATCAGTCAATTACCAAATTATTAAACATTTCCAATATTATTATTAATCTCTGGTAGCAACAGCGTACAATTTGCCAGAAAATAAATCCTTAGTAGATACTGAAGTACTTGAAAAAGTAGTTTTAATCTGTGAACATCCTGAGAAGCCACAACCCTGAGTCATGGAGATCGAAGAGGAATGAAGAGTCTGGTTTTTTGGATTTCAGAGATAGCCTTTCATGGTGGTTGTTGTTGTTACCTCTCTTTGTGTTTTCAAACTGCACACTGCCTTGTGTGCATTATGGATTTATGCAGTAATAGCTATATTTACCTTTGCAGCCATTTCAATGTAGCAGCAAAGCATGAACTCCTGAAGGAGAAAAAGATGAAAGAAAGAAGGAAGCAGAGTAATGCAGGCATTACTCTCTCTGTTGACGAAGAGCAGTTTCTGCTCTGTGTGCAAAGTATTTCCTTGTCTTCCACGTGATCTTCGCAAAGAGCGCTCTCAGTCCAGTGTATTTTGATGGAAATATCTGAGGTACAAAGACATGGAGAAAGGAAGAACTTAGATTTGTGGTAGGTAGAAAGTTTGGATCATTTTAGTCCAACCCATTGAAATCTTCACCAAGTTGTTTTTCAAATTTAATACCCTCCCAAAAGACCCTTGGTACCAAACCCAACATGCTTATGTGCTCGTGCCATGACGCTGCGTGCAAAGGGAACTTTCATTCACCCTTCCAAAAATGAGTAACTTAGATGAGGGGAGTGGTTTTGGCAGGTTTTCTTCAATTCTCTAGAATTGCATATGCGCACGTTGGCATGTGCATGCACACACACGTGCCTGCACACAGAGCAGATTTTTACAGTGTCTCTTCTTAGAGTATCAGCCTCATCTCAAACCTGCTTCAGGCCTGACCAAAAGAAACCGGCATCAAAAAAGACCATCAAACTGATAAATCTGTAGCTGGTCAATGCGGCAGAAAATGCTCTTGCCAGGCATGTGATTACGGACTCGGTCCAGCCCTGGCACAAGCGGATTGCGCAAGTCATGGATGAGCATGTCACCATTGTACTTTTTTATTTGCATAAAACAATTATCCCATGGACTGTAGCTTTGGAGTTGTCTAGACAACATGCTTTCGATGGTATCGCTGACCTTAGACACACTGGGCTAGCTCTAAATTAGCAATGAGCAGGGCTGGAGGGATGTATTATGGTAGTTATAAACCATAAGAAGGTATTTAAATAGATAGATAAGACACATGCAAATCTTTTCATTGCCATGACAACCATCTTGATATAGGTTTTCCATATGTAGCAAGAAGGGCAGAGCAAAAGGCACTGGAAAAATAGCAAGAACCTGTAATGATAATGAACCCTGACAGTGTATTAGTCTAGATTTTGGTCACTTATTAACTCTTAATAGAATACAAACTTCTATAGTAATACAGTGTTCATTGGGTCAGGGAGCAATTACTTCTAAACCTTTGCTATAAGGATCTCTGCTATATGGCTATACCTAATGTACCAATTCTTCACAAATTGATCTGACTGATTAAAAAACACTTTGCTATTAGATGTAAATTGCTTAGCTGCTCAAAAGCGCTTTTCAGGGACGGGTTGCACAAAGCATGAAAATATGTCATTTATGGACATCTCTATATTTCCCTCCTGGTTTTATTGGCCGGGTGAGGAATCTCGTAAATCTGAATTCGTGGATAATTGTCACGTAATAGCTGGGACCGCCAATTTCAAAAGGGAAACGCAGTGCAACCCCCCAACACACGTGTGACCCCTCCATACATTACCTGTCTGAGCAGACCAGAACCGGGTATTTATTCTTTTTTGTTCTTCCTTCTTACAGTTCTTCATTTCTTCTAAGTGCAAAACCAGTAGTTTGAAGGCCAGCTCACAGCTCTAGTGATGCCTCCTGTGGCCAGTGAGGGTCCCTTCCAGCAGTGCCTTTCTCAGATAGATGCGCAGGATGAAAGCAGCTGCTGGAGCTCCGACCTGGGGGCATCTTGTCCAACCTGTCTGCGTCCTCTGTGCTTGTCCCCACTCAGTCCGGAGATGTTGAGGCGTGGGTGGCTCAGGTGGGAAGGACACAGGCATGCTACCCCACTTCAAACAGTCTTCTCCACAGATCAGATGCACCAGTAGTGACTGGGGTCTTTGGAAGTGAATTATGGTTAACCTTGCAGGGGTTTTTTGTTGTTGTTGGTTTTTTTCCCTTGGTGGTAGTGAAGGTGCGGTTGTAGGGACCAAGCCTGTTGCAAACCAATTCCTTGTTACCGCCGCTTGCCGCACCTGTAACGGATGGTTTTGTTTTGGTGTGTAAGGGTGTTTGGAGGCGGATGGCCCACACCATGCTTTTGCATTGCTCCATTTGCTTCCACCCCAGCAGGCAGCGGGGTGTCCCCCTCCCCAGCCCAGCTCTGGGTCCAGGGAGACTGAATCTGCTGCAGCCTCCGTGCCATCTCCTGTCGCCTCTGTCCACTGCCTCCCTCCCATCATACTCCACATAAAAGCCTTGTCAGAGCCCTTCCTAAAATGCTGTCCTTTTATTTATGCTTTCAGGAAATAATTTTGGCCATCAGCATCAGGCTTTTACTGTGTAGTTCCCCACAACACCCACACTAAACCTCCTCCTTCAAACTCCTTTTGGGCAGTGACTCCTCCAAGCCCTTGAAAAGATGGTGAGGCAGGTAGGGTGCTACGACAACTGCTTGTTATTTGAACTGCAGCCATTTTACTATTGCTTTGTGTTGCCTCTCTCTGCCCAACTTGTGGCGTAGATGGGAAGCAATTTGGACGGGCACCATCCTGTCCTCCTGCAATGTGCAGCACCGAGCACAGCAGCTCCGACCAAAACCCTGCGGGTGATACCACGGTGCAGAGAATAATTAAAAAGCTGTGCTCTTTTCCCAGATGAGATACACTCCTGTAGTGTGTAAATCAGTCACAGTCTTGGAGGAATAATCCAGGCGGGATAATTGCGCAGGGGAAAGGCCCCAGGCGTGATAGGGGTTTGCATTAGCAATGCCTTTTCATCCATCTGTCTTTTGACCAGAGCTAGAGAGGGCCAGAATTTGACTTATAAGGATGTTTTGATCAACTGATTATTTCAGTGACAGAGCTCCTGAAGTACACCCAGACACAAAATACCTTATTTGTGTACAGGAGCAGCCAGGAGCCAGGAACTGAAAGGTTTCCTTCTTCAAAGATTAATCTGTTTAGTATCTATCAGTTCCCTTATAATCCTGGAGAATTTGACCGTCAGCTTGACTGGGGGAAATATTTCACGTTGATTGTTTATCCACTGAGTACAGTGGAAGCAGAAACAGGCCAAAGAAGAATCTGGCTCAGAGCAGGCATTAAATTATATATTTTATTGGTATACTATCATTATTTATTAATTAGGCTAAAGAGGAGCTGAAGAGCCCTGCTCATGGTCAGAGCTTGATTGTGCTGTTCAAGTGTGTTAGGAGCACTGTCTGACACCTCCAACACGTATCCCACTTTTTGGTGTCATTAGGGGAAGGTTAAAGGTGCTGAAGACAGCTGGTACCAAAAAGTATCCCAAGAATGAACGTGAAAGCAACGCAAGGGCAAATATATTTGTCCTGTAGTCAAATGCTTTTTAGAAGTCGTATGTAACATATGTGCTACTAACAACAGCTACGATGTTAAAAAGTGTATTCCAAAGTTTAGAAAAGGCACTTTGGTGCTATGGAGGAGAAAGAGTCTACAACAGACTCCACCTATGTATTTTCTTTTTAAGATCATCTAAACTTTATTGAAGACTAACCACAGAACTGAAAATTGTTGGTATTAACACTCTAGGGCATCCTGTGTACTGAAGTCTCAATTTCTTATCCTGAATACGTGTTCTGGCTGACAAATTTTGGGGTGTTATTTTGCCTTCTAGATATTCAGATGTTCTTTTGACATCTGGGAATTTAATTAACAGCTTTTGCATGTATTTAAAGCAAAGTAAACTTTCCTGGAGCGTCGTGATGGTGAAGAGCAATCTTATTTATGAACACTGGCACCTGTCATGTTAATTTGTACAAAGTTTTTGATTTATCCTAAAAGAACACATTACACAGTGGATTTGGAGGAGTTAAAGGGAATCTGCAGGGTGACTTTAATCTTTATGTCTTTATATACTTGAGGGCATTTTACTGCACCTCTGCACTGCTTTCACTACACAATCATTTTCTGCTTTAGAAATGTAGCCATTTGGATCAATAGTTACAGTACAATATATTGTACTTCTGATGGGAGCCTCACAGGACAGTTAAGAAGCACCGTGGTAATTTCGCAAAACGCTTGGCTACACTCTGAAATATATTTTAAAAGTAAAGTTGGCAAAACATACACTGTGCAAAATTTACAAGAGCCCTAATGAAATTGTACTTACTCTACTTACTTTTATTAAAACTAAATTAGGAAAAATGGGATGTAAAGGGATGTTCCTTGCTTGAAACATGGGTGTTTTAATAGGAAGCTGTAAGTATTAAGGACCAGGCTATCTGCCTCTGAATTTGTTGTAGCAGCAGTTTTAAACTCCTGTGGAACAGCATTGGCTTGTTTGGAGGGATTTTTGAAGGGAAAGATTTCTAGCTAATGTGATAAGCGTGCATTTCCTGGGCTTGATTTAAACAAAAGTAGAAAAAAAAGGATGTTTGGAGACATTTGCTCAGTACACAGAACAAAAAATAAAAGAGGATCTAAAAATATATGTCCCTTAAAGCGTTAACAAATGTATCCTGCGCGTTGCGGATTTTACAGTAAATTCTTTATCTATCAACAAACTGGGTTATCACAGCTGTTTATTGTACTGCTAGCCCTGATCCTAACCTTTATGTCTTTATTGCTTACATACCATTCCCTTGTTTATACGTCTGTACCAGCCTGTGCCCTTGAACTTGGCCCCTGCGAGCCCTGACCCGGCGCGCTCGCTCGCTCACGGGGGTCACGTCAGCAATCAGTAAATGGGAGACGGGGCTGGCGGGCGGCCGACGGGCAATTAACACACCGCCAAAGCCTCGCTCGCCGCCGGGGCTGCCGGAGGGGCAGACCACCGGCCACGGTCCTTGGCGCTGGAGCTGCAGGACCCTGGCCAGGCTGTGGGTTACAGCGGGGAGAAAAAGAAAGAGCGAGCAAGGGGAGGAGGAGGAAGGAGGAAAGGGCAGACGGGATCCCCTTTGAAGGGTTGTTTCTGCCTTGGTGTGGGATACCAGCTGGACCGCTCACCAGTGCCCAGCAAAACTGCCTGGAAAGCAGCACTGGGGGCTGCGCTAGGAGGGGGGCGATGCTTCACTACTGCAAAACCGTCAGTCCCCCTCCCCTTTCAGCTGCCCAGCTAGGGCCTTGGCGGTGCGCATAAGAAATGAAAGGAGAGCCGTGTGCTCTTCCTCTCTCTTTTTTTTCCCCCTCTCTCTCCTCTGGCTGATAAGCTGACAGCCAGGCGTGCCTTGTTCTGATAACTCAGCAAAGTTTGGTTTTCGTATGGACAAACAGCCCGTGCCCTCCAGCATCCTCGCCAGCAAGGCTTGAAGGGCAGGACGGAGCGGGCAGTGCAGGAATAAGCAGGTACAGGGACGTGGCTGGGAAGATCTGCCTTCAGATCAATGATAAACTTCAACCATAAGCCAAAAAGTACTTTACAAAACACCTGATGTCCCACATGGTGGATTTCAGTGCATAAAGGATTTTGGCTCAGCTCAGTGGGCTGCTTCAGAGTGTTTGCCACCAGGAGTGCAGTCGGGGTGAAAGCCCAAGAGATGGACCCTCCGAAACGTGGGCAGCGCCAAACGCGCTGGGGCAAACCGGTGTCAGTGTGTACAGTGAGCTTTCCTCACCGCTCCTCAGAGAAATCGTACCAGTTTTGGTTTCAGTTAGTTGAACAGGATCTTCACTGAAAACAAACCTCCTGGTGAAAATATCTCCAGGTCTGAATCAAATCCTTCATTTGCTACTAAAAATAATGTCAATGAATGGAAGAATTCACGAATTCTCTCAGGGAAAAGAAAAGATGATCCCATTAACCTACATTACAGCCGTCACCATTAAGAGATACCATTAACCTGCAGTTCCCACACTGTCTTGTCGGAGACACTACAGTCATCCCTATAATTTTGGAGATACTACAGTCATCCCTATAATTGTGTGGTAACTCCTGGCAAACGCTGACTTTTTAATAGGCAGTATTGCAGCCAAGGACTTTGTTGGATTATAAGGCCCAATCTGCATAGCCTTTCATGAGCGTTTTAGCTGTTCAGGCAAAAGCCGATCTCAAACCACACTTTGGATCAGAGCTCCAGAACAGGATTGGGTCCCCTGCCATCTAAAATTATAGGATTTTACTGCCTTACAAGGTCATGAGCAGTCATAATTGATCACTACAGAGGATGATGCAAGCATCAAGAGTTTTAATGACATAATATCGTGTTGTAGAAGTTGTTGTTTCACTTTCTAAAGTAACACGTACATTTTCAGTGGCTGTTCTTCACACATTTATTGATACTCAGCCACTGAAGTGAGAGTGCTAATGAGTACCCATATTTGGTGAATAAGTTTAACTGAATCCTACTAGTTGGAGAATTGGAATGCTATTGTTTAATATAAAGTATATATATATTTACATATACATGGGCAATATTCTATTCTCTTAATACATTCTGTTTACTTTACACATTTAGGCTCTGATTACAAGCATTCTGGTAAGTTTAGTAATAAAATTTTCACATATTCAGAAGCATGAATTTTCCTCAGCTTTTTACTTTGCGCTGTCCTTCTATCTACCAGCCCAAGATTTTGTTTTGGTTTATTCTTGTGGGTTTTTGGGGTTCTGGTTTTTTCCTCAGAGGAAGGAACTGCAGAGAAGTCAGTGTGATTTTGCAGTAAAGGAGCTGGAGTGGTCCTCAGGGCTCGTAACTTGACTTACTTCAGATTCTTAGTGTGACCATAAGTTAATAATTCAATCCTTATGCCTCAGTTTCCCAGCTGTAAAGTAGTGGTAACACATTACTCTCACAAGTAACATGAAGATCTATTCAGTATTTGCCTGCTGCTCTCAGGTTGGAAAAGGATGGTTTCAGAGAAAGCTGTTGTTGGAAATGGGCTGTTGGGAATCCACAAATCTCTCATGGTCTTAATTGTGGTGCCTGTTGCCCAGGGGAAGAAACTCTCCCTTTCCTTCCACACCAGCTCAAAAGGCAGTTGAAAAGCTCTTGGTAACATCACCAAAGCAGAAGGACTTAGGGAGCTTCAGGTCTGAAAGCCAACTAGACAACATGAGGACAAGATCCTACAACCTTGGCGTCCATTACCACACTTTAAAAAAAGGCAATAAATACTGTTTCTGACTAAGTATGCTTCCTACAGTGCAGCTAAGTATCCTTCCCAGTTGCATAAGGGTTAACTGAGCCCTAAGAATGTGGTTGATATATTATCATAGCCCTGTTGTAGCCATCAAAGAGTAGCAGGCAAACAGCATGTACTTAAAAATGTGCAGTTCTCGTACCCTTCCATGAGAGATTTTAGTCTTTTTTTCCTACCCTTGCAGGTTGTCTCTTTTTTAAAGTAATTTCTTGGAAACATTCTCAAATCTAAAATTAAGAAAATCTGTATGTTAAAGGCTACAGTAAAGCAGAACCTTTTTTCATAGGTTGAAAAAACCCCAAGTAATAAGATGTATATTTATGTAACAAGAAGTCAGATTTATGAAGAATGCTGTTGTGGCTTGTAATTTCAGATGAAATGGTCCAGTCTCGGGATAAGAAGCGTTGGAAGCTGACATGTAGTGATGTGCAAACTCCCCTGTCTGGGCTGAGTATATTTCTAACTTTGCTCTAATTATCAATCACTTGATTCATGTCAGACCACTCACATTTAAATCAAGGTTTTTGTGCTATTTAGACAGGTACTCTGTAAACACAGGGAGAAGAGGTGGTTTCTGGAACGAACGGGAATGGCTGCCTGAGTGGCTGTCTGAGTCTATGTTCTGTATGAACAAATTAAAAGCACGAGTCTTTCATGCTAAATTTGTATGGTCCTCTGCACAAATTGCCCAATTTATTTAAGTATTTTCTGGTGGCGAGATGTTTTGGGATGTGGGGGTTGATAAAATACATTAAATAAAACACTGCAAGTCGAATTTAAGTATAAAATGAAATTCTTTCTGTGTTGGGTTTGATGTTCTTAATTTAATCCCTGGTGGACAGTAGTCTGCATTACAAAACCTTCACACATAATTTGGCACAGTTTGGATGATTTGCAATCTCCCCCTCGCTCTCTCTGCAGAGGATGCCCTGAGCAGATCCTGCGTGGAGGCTCGGTGACCTCTCCTCTCTCAGGAGGGTGGTCTCTTCAGGTCACTGTTCAGGTCATTTCTGCAGCAGAGTAAGGAAGCTTTGACTGTTTCTTCGCTTGTGTGGGTAAACAGAGGACTTTAATTTCCAGCACTACCGGTTCCTAACCTTCAGAAGCTAAGCAGTCACTGAGGGGGATGGGGAAGAGATGCCAAAAGAAAGTGCAGAGCAAAGAATGTAAAGAATTTTGCTTATCTATGACAAGTTTCTAAGCGTGTTTGATTATGGTAATAAGGATACCTCATTAACAAAGGATTTTAAAGGCATGTGCACCATTGATAATCAGCCCTGGCCAAAGCACAGCGTACATTTTTAACCTTTTTTTTTTTTCCAATGGGATATGTTTGAAATACGGCAGCACTTCAGTGTGAATGTGGAATTTCACTTGATGCACGAGGGTGGGACCATGGCAGCTAAGGAAGGATCTGTATCTACCGAAGATAAAGTCCTCATCGCCAGCAAGAGATGACTGTAAAACATGCACAGTTCCCAATCCTTAAAACTCTCCCTATTTGCAAGTCTGCTCATTGTTTTAACTTATCTCTGCCAGTGCTGTGCTGAATTAGTCCTTTGGAGTCCCTGAATGGGATCACGGGAAGAGAAGAGGAAAGGAAGGATGGGAATGAGAGCGAATGAGAAACAGAAGAAAGCAAGATAGCCAGAGAAAAGGAAGGGGGGGTGTGTGGGTGTGTGTATGTGTGTTAAGCATAATTGCCCTTTGGCTTCCTATGAAATTGTAAAAGCTTTTGAACACCCTTGCTGAACCAGCCAGGAGAACGTTTTCCACATCCCTGCTGCATGGGAGGCATCTGGCCTGGTGCTGGGGGGAAAAAGGAAAGAAATGGTTCAGCAGGAATTTACCTCCCCTGTTCAGATGCTTTCTAGTGTGTGTCTTGCCTGGAAACTGGCCCAGTGAATCTCCCCCGCCACCAGCCTCTGTGCCAGTCCCCCATGTTAGGTCCGTTGGCTATGTGACCCCCCCAGTTCCCCACTTGTGGGGTGGGAGATCCACCACCTCTGTGGTCACCCCCTTTTTTGGCCAGTTTGGCACTGTAGCAGGCAGTTGTTCTCACCAACAAGCGATCTGTGGGAATTTAGTCCAGCTCCACCTGATACCTGGCGTATTCCTATTTTTGCATCCTTATCTCCTAATGAGTTTATAATCTAGAACAGAACGGTACCCCCGCTGTTCTCCAGACTTCTTATCAAATGATTTCGCTATCGGACACATTCAGGTGACAGACAAGCCACTTCTGGCCCCATGTGGGTTCCTGTGTGGATGCTTTTTTAAGTAGGAATGGACTTGAGCAGAAATTTTGTGGTATGTTAAATGGGAGAAAAATTAAAACCACCTATGCACGGGGCTCTTCAGGCATGTTCCAGGTATAACATTTGGGTGCTGGCTGCCCAACCCTAAACGCGGTGGATATAACTCAGTATTTCTTCTTCTAGTGCCTTTGGGTTGAAGAAAGCATTTTAATATCCACACACCTCTAATAAACTAAAGCTGTAACAAGGCTTTTTCTACTCGTATTGCTCTCTTGTTGTCTCCTATGCGCATTTACCATTGATTTTTGCCAAACTCCCCTGTACTGTGACTATGCAGTTATAAACTGGTGTTATTGAGGGGAACTGAGGAGAGAAAGGATAGCCATAAAATTACTGGTTGCAAACAAACACTGCAGCTCTATTTGGGCGTTTATCAGTAACACCTGGAGATTATTGCCTACAACCTTCCTAATCAGTAGATCAGCTAGCCACCGATTGTTTCCTTAGCCACATCAGACAAAAATGTAACAGCTGCTTAATTTACTTTTTTTATGGTAGGAAATTCATATCCTGAATCATTGATATCTTTATTTTGCAACGTGCTGCCATTAAATTATTTCTTTTCTTTTCTTTTCTCTCAGTGTTGTCTGCTATAAGAGACGGGAGGGTCAGTCTGCATGCACAAGGTGGCCTGATGTCATCTTTCAGGATGGTGCCCACGTGGAAACCAAGTGAAACTCTCTGGAGCTTTCCTAAGTAAGTTGGGACATCCCCTCAAGTCCAAGGGGAGGCACTTGCATACGTGAGCAGGAACTGAAGGAAGCACAAGCACAGAGCCGAAGCTTCACAAGCTCTAGAAACTCTAAAGCAAATGGCTTCGGTTGGCTTGAGACTGTGCAACAGCCAGCTACAACTGAATGCTTTATTGCCGTCTGGAAGTGTTTATTTTCTGAACATAAATTCAAGGGACAGATTCAAGGCATGTCTAGAAATAAAGCATATCATCATGTGAGCTAAGCTGACAAGGACAATTTACTGTACCCTGCATTCGTTCTGGGCCAATCGGAAGAGAAGAGGCTATTAACATCCTGAAATTCCCGCTGTTCGGCTCTCCCTGTCCCTTCACTGAACTCAGGAATGGCATGTATTAACCCCTTGAGGGCCTCCCATGCACGGCGCACATCCAAAGAAGGGACACTTGTTTAGGCCCGGTAGACATATGCAGTATGTCCAGCTCTTATTGACAGCAGCAGAAAACTGCTTTAAAAGCCATGACACGGCCTGCGCTGTCTGGAGGCCCAGCACAGGGTTAACATCTTTCCTAGAGGCAGTTTCGATGCTGTAGATGAGCATTGACTTACTCTGTTTAAATACGAGAGTTCACTGGTCAGCTTGACCTTGAATTCTCTTGCAAAGACAGGAACAAGTTGACATACTGTTCGTGTTTCCAGTGGCTGCAAAGTTCAGGGAATACAACGCAACTGCAGCTCACATGCCGTGAGCATCACTTAGAGAAGGGAAGGGAAAGTTCATTTCCTACTTTTTAAATCCTGCCAGCAAGAAAAGTAACAAAACCAGAAAAGAATCAGAAGGTAAAGCACAAAGGGCACAACAGCAGATATTGCAGAGGAAAGGTGCCATTCATAGTCAGGAACGTGTTATAATAAAATCCACAAGCAAAAGTCCACAGAGGACTGTTTGCATAGCAGCATTACAATACCTACATGTGTAAATAGAGGGAACAGCCTTTAAATCCACGTTACAGCGGCGACTGTTGGGTCTTTTACCTGCAGCCGCGCTGCTTGAAGTATTCCTCCTGACTTCGTGAATGTCCTTGTATAGGACAGCACAATCAGCCCTATTTGAACATTGCAGCTGAGGGAAACATTATTCTGGCTCTGAATATGAGTTTTCTGTATACACCACTGCAGAAGGGCAGTCCAGTTAAGTTAACTGATATCCAGCTCCTTCTTTTTATCCTGTCCCCTCTCTACATGGTAGGGGGTACAGATTCAGCACAGCAGCTTGTTCCTGCCTTTTGTTCCCAGTGAAAAGCGCATCTCTGCACCTCCAGCCCCTGCGTGAGAAAATGTAAGCTGGAGCCTTATGGAGTGCATGGGGAAAGGGAAGCCCGAGAAGAAAACTCCGTATCAGCTTTTCTAGGTTTTCTTTTAAATCGAGGCTGGCTCACATGTAGCCTGGTAAGGCTGAAGGCACTGCACACCTAGGCACTCCTGCAGCCACAGACCTATAGAGGCAAGAGCAGAAGCAGGAGTAGACGCTGGATCCTGGGTCATGGTCAGCCCCTCAGACAGCTTCTCTATTTGTTTATCACTGTGCCTAAGAACACATGGAGTAAATCCACACATATTAAAAACACACACGCTCCCCCCGCAGTTCGGTCCCATTTTTCATTTGGGCCTTAGTCATTCCGCTGTGTTTTGGCACAGAGTCATGCAGCAGGATCTCTCTACTATATTGGCATAATGTTCACAGCTGTAATCAAAACATTTGTTCTCCTATCTTCTCCCAAATCACTTGGGGTCTCCTTCTCCCACTGAGGAGCCTGTCTCATTCATTCCCTGGCTACTACACATGGCTTCAGTATTGCAACCTTCAGTACTCGACCAGAATAATGTAAGAACCACAAAGAATCGTTTATCTGGCATGGCATACTAGGTTTTCCTAAGGGACTTCTGAATGTCCTACTGGGTGACTGTAAAGACACCAAGGACTCAAAGTCATGGGTATCATCTTTATTACAAGCCCTAAAACACTCAGCACAAAGACAAAGCTGAGTGAATTTAACTTTTCTGAAATTAAGATACTATATTGTCTCACCAAAGTCCTTCCAAAGATCCCTTTAAGAGCAGAGTGGTTTGGGGCTGAAAGGATCCTAGTACTGAAATTGATCTTAATCTTCTATTACTATAGAAATGTTTCTGTGCTTTAAAAATACACTCCCTATTTCTTACTTTCAGACTACCCTAATCTCAGATTAGCCTTCTGAGCAAAGGTCAGGAGTGCAAGAGTGCAGGTCTTATTGGTTCAATTAAAGGAAATAACACAAAATCACACAGACTATTGCAGAAGTCTTTGTCAACAACTTCCTGAATACTGAGAGGCTGCTCAGGCATAAGTTGTCTATACAGCCAGATAATGCTGTTATTAGAAACACATTAGTGTGAGGAATTTTAAAAAAAATATATATACATGGCTAATAGATACATTCATCTCATAGCTTTCACAGTAAAAGTCTTGGACTAGTGCTTCTGATTAACTATTAACGTTTGTCTTCTTGTTCTTTTTTTTGGTGTGTTTACAACTTAGCCTTGCCTCTCTTTTTTTTCCAAAATGCTTGCACATAGCAAAGCTTAGATAACTACACTGGTAGCTGTCATACTATTACTCGCCAATGTCCTTAATAATGATGAAAAGTTAAGTATAATGTGCCAATAAATATTCTGGAGTTAGGGAACTGGCAGGTATGTGGGGAAGGCACTTTGTGTTCACAGTTGATATACTGTTCTTACATTGATGAAAACTAGGGCTAATGCATTTGTGTAAAGATCCTCTTTTTAAAGTGATTTTCCTTTCTTTCTTTTTTTGTTTGTGTCCTCGTGCCTGAACATTTGACCCTGGGGGAGCAGGGTGGAAAGATTGTTTAAACAGCAGAGAACTGTTTATTTCAATTTTCTCCCTCTTTTTCCCCCCTTTTCAGTTCTCTTTACAGGTAAATCACTCGCGATATGGGAGAATCTCAGAAAGTTCAGAGGTTTGGGGCAGGAAACGCCTCCCCTCCCCCTGAAGTTTGGATTCAGAGCTAAATTTATCTGAATGCTGTCATTTCCCTGCTTTTCCTTCTCTACCTCCTTCACTACATTCCTCTTTCTCCCTCCCCATTCCCAGCCACCCAGATCTTATCCTTTCCTTGACCTGCAGCTCCCCCTCCCTAGCCTTCCACCACTCTAAAACGTCCGGAGGCCACGGCTGAAGGTGGTAGTTTCTCCTGTTGGTTTTTTTTTTGTTCCTGGGCTCTATAATCCTTTGCCCTCAGAGGCTGTCTCCATCAACAGACGCTAAAAGCAGATTCGGTCGCCCCTAAGATGAAAAGGCAGCAGCGGTGCCCGGCAGAGAAGTCCAGGCTTGCTCATGGCTTGCTGGGTGCAAGCACACGCCGGCAATGCAGCAAAGGGCCCACGTAGGTACAGGCTGTTGCAATTTGTTTAAGGTAAAAGGATTCTGAAATAGGTGCGGAAGTTCAGCCAAATTTCCAGCCTGTTCCTGCTTTCTCTGACACATTCTGCGCATTTGCATCACTTATCGCTATCTTGAACGGGTCTGTCCTGGTAGGGAATACACAGAATTCAACAAGATTCCTCTCTTCCCACCCCCACCCCCCCTTTTTTTTTTTTAAATATTATAGTCTTGCACTGTGGCTATTCTAGTTTTTCACAGAAGTGGCAGGCAGCCAAAGACTGGAGTCATTATTTGCAAACTCTAAAAATAGAGTCAAGATTTATAGGAAGAAAACAGATATGTCTTGTTATAAAACCATGAATAAGGATTGGCACGAACATAACGGTTTATTCTTTTTTGATATTGCTTATTCTAAATTGCACTCTATCTTTCTGGGAGATACACTAGATAGTTACAGTACAGAAACATTTCCTTTACCTGAAAGTGCTGGAGAACTGCAGTTTATTTGTTGTAAAGACTTGATTATTCAAAGGAAGCGATAAGAGATGAGGTAGCCCCTGGGAATTTTGTGCATTGTTGCGGTGGACAGTTTGTTTTAAAAAAAGTATTAGTGATCTTCTGCAGGTCACTGCTGATAAAAATTACATTCAGCACGTCTCTGCCCAGCGTAAAGGTGCCTCACGAGTTGCACTTCTGGTTAATATTGCTTGTTATTATAAACCATGAACATCACATCCCTGATCTAACTAATGTTAATAACACTCTGCACACTATCTCCTTCCTCGTAGGCTCTGACGGGGCAGCAACAAAGGGAAAAAACAAAAGAAAAAAAAAAGGAGAGGGGGAAGCAGAGAGAGAGAGAGAGAGAGACTTTCACAAAGAGTTAAAAAGGCCTGATGAAATCCTTACAACGTACACCATATGGCTTGACATTTACCAGATTAGTTAAACATTTCTACTGGGGATAAATATTCCTGCACATCGATGTAAAGAAATTGCATGAGACAAGGGCACATACAGCATATTTATGCCATGGAGTAATCTTTTTTTTTTCTTTTTTTTTTTTCCTCCCCTCCCCTTTGCTAGCAGCGTTCGGGTTACCAAACACGTAAGGGCCAAGTGTACTAAACCGAAGTGAACCCCCACTCCTGTGCACTCCTGAGCTGCTTGTCAATGTGGCTGCAAACACAAGCCCCCTCCCAACATTGCCCCAAACACACTCAAAACTCTCACCCAAAAAAGTTGCGAATGAGCAATCTTGCTATAAAAAAAAAACGCAACTCTATGGAGAGGCTAAAACATTAAAGTTTGTCAAAATCTATTTCAGGACTCGAGTTGCCTGTGGAGAGATGACTGTGATGGCTGCCAAACTGATTCGAGGCGGGTTGATGCAGAGGAGGTGACTGCTGGTGCCCGTGTCTGGTGTAGACTACTCCACTCCTTGGTGAACAGCCCTAAAGCCATAGATTTCATTTGATCTTTGCAAAGGCTAACATCTGTCTGCTGTCATTTTAGTAAGATTGATGACAGGCTGGGATAGGGGAGGAGGAGGGGGAGTGCAGCGGGAGGAAGGCTGGTCCCTGCAGCCCCGATGGCTGTGGCCAAGCCTGCCCAGAGTCGCTGGCCCAGACCCTCTGGTCGGCTGCAGCAGTGGCAGGGAGTCGCTCCTGCACCGCTCTGGCAGTAATTGCGCTGGGTTGTTATAGCAGATTGCAGGAACTCGGAGACATAAAGGCAGCATTTTGCACCTTATATATCTTAATAGATTATTCGCGTCACAAGCAACACAGAGCGAAATGTTATGACAACCATAAGAATGTAGTTTACTGTGGCTTAATGTGGCTGGGCAGTGCAGGGTGAAGCTATCAAAAAATATATTTTTTTTTTTTTAAAGTTTCCGAGAGAAACTAACCGATGTGGACATGCAGCTATTTTTATACGAAACCCTGACTTTTGGCAAACTCTTTCCAGGCTATAGATGGGCCAGAAAATGCTTACTCTTTTTATTAGTAGTAGTATCGCAGTGCCAAAGTAAAAATCATATGCTTTCCCACTTGGAAGCTTTCTTGCAAGCTGATGTCTGAGCTGATGTAATAGGGGAATCTTCTACAAAGGACACGTCCCAAACGGGGCAGCCAGTTGCTGGCTGTGGCATGCAATACGCCTTGGAAAAAAATAACTTTCATACTTGGGCAGGATGAAGTCCATGTATCTTTTTCCATGAATGAATGAGTGAATGAATGACTATCAGTGTTGAAATTCGATCTTACGACAGAATCCTAGAGATTCAGGTTTCACCAGGCGCATGTATGTACACAAGAGGGATCTTGGCACTTCTGCGAAAGAAGTGCGGTGCGCTGCAGAAGAAATGCATAGTGATAGGGTTACTGCCCTCGTGGATTGGGAAGCGAGAGATGTACCTGCAAATCTTAATCCCGATATTAGATTGGAAACCATTGAGGCAAGGGCTGGAAGCAGCCCCAGATCCTCTCTGGGAGCTGGAGGGGAGACGGGTGCATAAGCCAGTAACTTTAACAAGCTGGAATTCAAAATATGCCCGACCTAAAACCCCAGGCTGGGACGTGCACAGGCTTGGTGGAAAGCTCAGCTCCAGCCCCTCCTGTTGAGATTTACAGTGCCGAGACCGATGCCGTGCAGATTTTAACTGCACAGTGTCCCATCACAACAAAGTGACACCATGTGAGGATGGGATTTCAGCTGTGGCCAGGGAAAAATGTAGTGTAGAGTATGAAAACAAGCTGTACGCTTCTTATTCTTGCTGGTCAGAGAAGAGCACAGACTCCCACCCAAGTGGGAGGGCTGGCTTGGGCCCCACAAGAACTTTGCGCTTGGGTGATCACGGGTGGCTGGATTGATAAAGAGTGAGCCAGAGAGATAAATACACGTACGGAGGAAAATAAGAACAGATAATGGATTGGCGTAAGTCGCAGTGTATTTCCTCCTAGTGATGAAAGGCTAAGAGTGAGTTATAGATCTTTCCTTGCGATAAGAACAGATATTTCTTTCCAAATCATTTATCTATAAGATCCTGTGATATTATTTAGGTGTGCATTGGTATTAATCTGGCTCTTTACGTTTCCGTCCCAGTTCTTCAGCAGGCAAAAACATGCTGGTAGGGACCCTAAAGGTTTCATCTGCAGCTCCTGTGGATGAGGTATTAGTTTTTATTGTAGGGAGTTGAGAAGAAAGAGGGCATGTTTATCCAGGTGTCTCAGGTAAATGCGATACAGCTATTTATGCATTACCAGAGTTTAAATCTTTGTTTGTTCAGGTCCTTAATGTAAGAGAAGCAATTGCTGTAAGTGTTACAAGATCTGTTTACTGCTCTGGGATATAATTAACTTAAAAAAAAACCAAACAAAAAAAAAGAGGATGCCTGTATGAAGAAAACAACCCCACCTGACGACTTTGATGTAAGAAAAGCCTTATCCCTTTGAGTGCTCCAGAGACACTGGCATGTCAGGTGGGTGCGCTCAGCCCTTTCATCCCCGCAGTCAAGGCTATATAACATTTACATGTCTCAGAGATATGACATATGTACGGTACACGTGTGTGAGGGCGGGTAGCCTAGGCTTGAAAAGAGTATTCAGAAAAAAGCAGCATGTTTTTGTCAACCGGGAAAGATTAGAGTACGTGATTTTACAGCTAGAGAAATTTCTTTCACATGATTAGAAAAGCCTATTTTTTTATTTTTTATTATTATTATTATTACTATTATTATTATCATTATTATTATTACTATTATTTTATTTAGTAAAGGCCCGTTCCTCAACCTGCTTCCCCTGAGGGGCTGGGCAGTGCCCTGGGGTGGGGCCACAGGAGCCGGCCGGAACCGGCCGTGCCCGGTGGGGGGCAGCCCCCTCCTCTCCTCACAGCGTCGAGCTCTCCCCGAAGCTGCCTCCAGCATGAGGAGATGGTGGAAACGTTAGGGACAGGCAACGACACGGGGGCTGAGAGGAGAGCGCAGGCGAACTGGGGACAGAGCCCGAGGTGCATCACCGGCTGGACAGTGTCAGCCAGGGCTGTGGGAACGAGGGGCGGCAGGGCTGGCGCCATGTCCGTGAGTAACGGCTGTTTGCCTGCAAAGACGCTTGCGGGTCAAGGGGACTCGCATTTCTGCTGAACAGTCCGGTATATCTTCACCTTGTGTAATCTCAGCTGGAGCCTTTGCTGTCATGCTTTCCCCCTGTAAAACCTCTGCTTTTGAATCTTAAGAGAAATCTTTACAGCGGTCAGTAAATCCTAATGTTGTACTTGTTCTGTTTTATGAGATTTCCAGTAACACACAGCTTCGGAGATTTGTCACTTGGTGGATCAAACAGCTCTAAGGACACAGCAGACTCGGGCTGAGGGGGGAAGAAGTCAGCTGTGTCCATCTTGTTTAAATGAGCTTCAGGTTCAGTACATTAACGTGCTAATAAGGAAGTCTTGTGTTCCCACACTGTTCTTAAAGGCATTCTCACACTGCTGACATGACCTCTTTAATCCTGGCTTTCCTGAAGGAAAAGCTGATCCATCAGGCCTCCTGTATCTAAAATGGGATGAAAGGAAGCGATGGACCTATTTCTATGCTGGTGTTTCTCAGGTACCTCCAGCAGCCTTGTTCTTTTTGTATTCATCTCTCATTTCCCTGGGAAGGTAAAAAAAAAAAAAAAGAAAGGAAAAAAACCCCTAGATGTGAGGGCTCAAATCAATAAAGATGAGAAGCAGCAAAAGGAAATAAAGAGGTCACACACCTAAGTTAACTTATGATTAAAAAGAAATTAGTGGGGCTATTTTTAATTTGTTTAAATATATTACTTTCTATTAAAAAGGTCTTTATATTTCGCTAAGTATGAGATGAAGTGTGTCACCAGAGGAAGATTTTTCAGTTTTAGTCTCTTTTCTCTTAAACAATTAGAAGTCAAAGAAACTCCACTGAAGTCACAAATGTGAAGCCAGCAGAAATGGCAGCAGAGTGGGACTTCTCCTCTACAATACAGCGTGGTCGCCTTCAAGTGGGACCAGTTTGCAAGAATTCAGGGAAGAAAAAGGTAAGCTGTGCACAACAGGTACATTGTGGGTAGGTCTGTGGTACCACTAGCCCCCCCCCCCCCCAAATATTCAACCTCAGAATGTTGTGCAGCCTTGAGAAGCAAAATGCTGTATCCCTGTGCTCAGACCCAGCCCAAGGCATTTGAGCCCCAGCCCAAGGAGGTGGTGGGAGCCCTCTTGGAGGCTGAAGTGCATTTCCTATCTGAGTTGTGCTGCCAGAGCTTATGTCTTTTTTTGTTAGATCTGCTAGGCTATGGATATTTTCAGGCTGCAGCTGACAGAAATTAGAAAGGATAGTTGTAAATGAAGTTTTGTAATGCCAGAAGTCTGTGACGGAGCTTTTTTAATCCGTGCACGAGCTAAACGGTGATCCAACTGTTCTAAGACTTTCTGTGAGATTGCTTTGTTTTCCATTTTTCCTCTATGTTTTCACTTCCAGAATATCTCTTTTGTTAAATGGAGTGCCTTAAGAGTAAATATAGCAATTGGGTTAGTTGCCGCAAACCTGTGAGGCTATGAGGGAAATTCACCATAATGTTTAAAAAAAAAAAAAAAAGGTTTGGTTGGGAATTTGTCACAAAACTCCAAAACAATGCAAACACCTTCAGTTTCTTGTTTCATTCCCAGCTGGAAAGTCAGGCCAGAATCACTGAACATTTCACCAAGTCTTGCTAACCTTCTGAGCTGAGTTGTGAGAAATTGTTCTTGACATCACATGAGCTGGGCCACAAGGCAGGACTAATGTGATATTTGCTGTCGAAGGTTTCCTAGGAAACATGCTACTTAGAGCACTCAGCCCTCCCTGCCACCCTTCCCGCATCCTCCAGTTTCACCCGTTCCCACAGGTTTTGCAGAGGGCGGTGATGTCCCCTCTGACCTCCGGACACCCTTGGTGCAGACCTCCCAGTACAGTGCGATGCTTCCCAGCAGTCCTGCACACCCAGCTGAGTGGAGAGTGGTTGTGGAGATTTTGAAGCTCACCCACCTAATTACCCTTTTTTCTGTGATTTATACTTTTCTCTCCCTTTTTTTTTCCCAAGCACTCTGCAATGGGAGAGGTGAGAGAAACTAGGCTACATCCTGCAAGACTAGAGCTGGAGAGAAGGAAGTTGGAGCCTTCCCAGCAATCTTAACCTTCCCTGCCAAAGGGGAACTGGTGGAAAAAGGTTAGGAAAATCAGCAGATAGCTTAAAACTTAACTCGCCACAGGGCTCCTCATCTTTTGACGGCAGTTTGCAATACAGTAGCTGTTATGGTACATAACCTGTAGGGATTTTTCAGCTGAATGGGGTTCCCCGATTCATTCCCACAATTTCATCTGGTGGCTGTAGGTGCTGTCCTTGACATCAGACCCACATAAATGATTCCTGTCATTCAGGCCAAACTTTTCAGCTTGGCCGTTTGGAGCGGCAGGATAGTTCCCATTGAGGCTGAGATGAATGGAGTTGGTTCACACATGTTAAATGCAAATCCTTAGATGGAAACTCATGGTCAGCTTTTTCCAATGCTATTTTCAGAACTTCCACAAAAGACTGTGCTGTGATTATATGTATTCATGATATGTATATCATGTATTCAGCTCAAACAATATTTGAATGATGCATTTAGAATTCTTCCTAAAAAAGGACCATGCTTCTGTAAACTGCATCATATTTGTGAAAAAGGAGAAAAAATCTAGCTTGCTTTTCCTTTCTTTCTCTCTTTCTTTTTAATATATCATTTCATAAGGCTCTAAGAATTGATGTTAATGCTACATTACACACAGACACACTTCTACATAATCATATGCATTTGCATGTATGCCATACATAAACAACCCTATGGAATCCCGACTCCATTGTTAAGTTTGTCTCCATATTTTTCAAAGCAAAGAAGCTCTGGGTGTCAAACAGTTGCTTTTTTCAGTCTCTTTCACTGGGCTCTACAGCAAATACAGCCAACAAAATAAAGCATTGGGGATTTGGGGGGGGGGGCGGCTGTTGTTTTTTTTTTTTCTCTTTTTCCTACCTGACCATTTATAACTACCTATTTTCCCTCTTGTCTCCTCCACTGATAAAACACCATTTTTTTTACTCCATCATTAAGTGTCCTTCCTGTTGCCAATATTGATTTCCTGACCCCTTGAAGGCCAAGAGTGTCACCTCCATGATGCTCCCTGCAGCCACTGACGTGGAAAACAGGAGAGCTAAGGTTGCTACTGCCAGACATTGGTTTCCCACATGGTAGGCAAGAAGACAAGTAGCCTTAAGTCACTGGACTGTCTGATTCATTTACCTCTGTGATGCCATTCACTTCACCTTACCCCGTGTTTGTGTAGTGAAGCTGTTTGGCCAACATGCCCTATGGGCCTTGTCTTAGTAATGAAAGTGCAGAGGGTGGAAAAGAAATTCCGTTCTGGATTGTTTAGCTCGATCTTCAGTTTCTGATGGCATTCAAAAGATTGGGCTGGCTTTTGGGCTGGCTTTTCAGCGTGCTTTCAGATTCAGAAGAGCAGCATCTGCTGGGCCCTGCAAAGCCAGCAGGACTTCATCTGTGTAAATCTGGGCAGAATTGGGGTCTTTGTGGCCAGAGAAGGAAAATGAGTAATGCTCTTCTCTTTCTGTTCAAGCCCAGAGAAGTTTCTTCCAAGGATTAAGACCGTAGGACGCATGATGTCAATCAGCTTCAGAGAAACAGCATCAGCGTAGGTGAGAATCTGCATACAAGTGTCAGGTCTGTACCAGTCTTACAGATCAGCACTTTTCATTGTAGAGTCACACTTTTGTTGCACGAAAGCAATGGTGGATTTGCAAATCAACCTCTACCTGTGAGATACCATCATGAAACCACATTGCTCATGGAAGGCAGAACTTTTCTAAATTATGATAGAATACCCAGTATGTAAGACTCTGGTGGGTCACCCAGACAATTGACTCCTTTACAAAGCACTTCAAGAATGTCAGTCCTCGTGGCACAATGTATAATATATGTCAGGGGATACTGTTATCCCCCATTGCCAGCTGAGGAAGGGAGGAAAGGAGATTACAAAACCACAGTTTGAGTTATTGTTGGAGGCAGGACTGGAACTTGGGATTTCCTGAACAGATTACCACCCTTCACTTCTCCCTCCGTTGGTATAATTAGCAATGTCCTGGATCTCTCTTATTCCTATGCAAGAACACATTTGAATACATTTTTCTTTGAAATTATCTGTCTTGCGGTCATTTCTGTTGTGTACTTCTGGCTGTTAATGATCTGTTGTCTGCAGTGAAATGCTCACTAGTACACTGTAAATCATGAACAGAGGTAAAGGTGTCCATTTGTGACTACCGATTTAATCTCTGGATTTCTGAAATTGGCTACCTGTAAAACTTTGGGAGCCATGTCATGAAAAAAAGCAATCTTTGGGGCTCTTTAATTTTTTTGTTCTTGGCTGCTAGCCATTCAGATGGATGTCTTACATCCTTGAGAGGAACTTAGTGCAGTCCTCATTGACCTAGCAAGCCATTTTTTCCCTGATGACAAGCTGGGATCATATCTTGTAATGGCTGCTGCAAGATTGTCTTGTTAGGGAAAGGGCTAAGGTGGGATCGTCTTTAATGACAATGAAAGCACCTCATAAAATCTGATTCTTTGGTTTTACAGGCATGGCTCTAGAATTTTAGCCGATGCAGACTTAGTAAATCAGTCAGTCAAAAATTATATCAGTTGAAGTATAATGTTCATGGCAGTCCAAAAACCTGAACATGTAGGTGATTTGAAGGGCATTTTGTTAACTCTTTAATTGGTCGTTTGAGTGCTGGAGGCAGTAGCTAATTGCCTGTAGGTCAGAGTAGTCCTAGAGCTTAGGTAAATGTATATTGTCATATGTCACATTTTCATATGGCTCCTTTGCACAGGTTGGTAAAAATGATTGCTGCATAATTAAAATTAAGACAAGGTGGGAAAAGTGATTCGATTAAACCCCTGAAGCCATTGCACAAATTATCTGAAGTACCAAAAACTAATGAATAGTTAAAACTAGTTTTATCTTTTTACTCTTCATTCTTGAATCCTGAGGGTATTAAAATGGCTAGAGTCTCTCAAAGTTCTCAGAGGTAAGTTTTTGGGTGTGCAGTGCAAGTATGAGTCAGCGCAGAGGAATCCAGGCCTTTTAAAATACCAGCACACAGAAACTTTGTTGCCTAGTTGTTTTGAATTGAAAATAACCAGACCTTACGCACAAGAGACCTTTTGGTTTCTCCACCAGCCCAGAATTATTTTGAAAACATCTGCAATATTTCACTCTGCATGCAGCAGGTATTATATACCAGGGAGGGTGATGACAGTAAAAATAAATGAGATATGTTGTAACCAAAACATCCCAAGTTTTACATCATACATTTCACAACCCTAGCAAGCATCCTGTGCTTTGACTTGAAGGCTAAAGGCATGTGGTAGTTTTACAAATGTCTATTAGTATTAACAAATGTGTTCCATTATTAGACAGTGTGCCACTGCCCCAACCTCCTGGTGCAAGAGGTGAGTTAATATGGCTTATAAAATATAAGAGTGCTGCAGGCATAAGCTATGGAAATTAGAGCCCCGGCTAAGCAGGAGGTCTCATTACATTTGGTGGGACAACTTACTAGAGGCCTGAACATGAGTATAAAAGCTGCCTCCCAGCTAAGGCTTTTTATGGTTCCTGTCCTTTCCCAGAGCAATACAGCTTTAGGAGGTTTAGAGCAACAAGGTCTGCACCTTTGGATACCGGCAGTGTGCTAATTCTGGCTGGGTTTAAAATGAGAGGTGAATGAGAGAATTAAGATATGTATGTTTGTGCTATCCCTGCACTTTTTAACAGAATTTTTTGATGGTTGGAAGTAGCGGGACACTTAGAAGTTGTGCTCTTGCACGGTTGGTTTTTGGTTGTTTTGCGTGGCTCTTTGCTGCTGGCTGTAAACCTCCATTTCTGGGAAACAGAGTGTTTCTTGGCCGGGGTTGCCAGGATTGTGAGTGTGTGCACAGAGAGGACCCGATACGCTGACACTGTATAAACAGCACACCTTACGAGGAAATAAAAGAGTCTTGCTAATCTTCATTAGAACAGATATTGTCCTGAAAGATTTTTAAAATATACCCTAGTAGCGACTGTTTCCAGCCATCCAAGTAGAGGTGTCTGTAGGCATTGCCCCTTGAAGGGGTGGTGTAGATGTATAGTATAGATGAAGAACAGAGTAGTGTCTTTTTTATGCTTCCACCTCTTTGAATCTTGCTCTCGCTCTGCATTTGAAGGTAACAGTTATAAAACCTATTCTGGTGCTTATCCAAAGCTTAATCAGAAACCTCAAATAGGAACTAATTTATTATCACAGGTAGCATATTCATCTAAGTGCTAGTTTTATCAAGCCAAGAAAATCCCTGCTGAGGACCAGGATGATTCAGGGAATAGTAGGTTATGAAAACATGATGATGTCAACTCACTAGATGAGTCCTTCATCAATGGGTAAAGCTTCTGTAGGTAGAAAAAATAAACCTTCCTGAAGATTTCTGTGGATCAAAATCCCAAGAGATGTGGAGAGCAGAGTAGAGAAAAAGGAGAAAACTGAAACACAGGAAGTGTTCAAATCACGTGAGGTCTCCACTTTCCCGTGCTTCCTAGTGGAAAAGCAAACAGCCAAACATTGTCAGGAGTGTCCTAAAAAGTCAAAACCGTGAATGGGCAAATGTCTCTCCTGGTGTTGCAGTCTCCCCACCAAAATACTTTCTTCAGTCTCTTTGGTGTGTGTTCAGCCTAGAGTGCTGGTAATCAGAGACAAAATTTCCACTGTTTCTTACCTGCAATTCAAGAAGAACACTGCTTATGTGATTAAACAGCGTGTTTTTCTGTAGCCTTTTCTATATGCCCTTGGCCTGAGACCACCCAAATGCCAGGTAAAGTATTGCTTGTGACCAGTCGAGGTTTTCCTTCCACTACAAGGCATAATCGACAGTCTGAAGTTGCTTGCTTTTATAAATGCAGATTGAGATTTTAGAAGACTACCAACCAAAAACAGATTATAGTATAGGCTGTTGCGGATTGCACCGAGAGAGTGCTGAAATTCCTGCTCCGCATATAGGAATGTGGAAATGACTCAAAAGTGTTTGGGATGCCTTTGTGGATTCCATATATATATATATAGTGTTGTATTACTTTTATACAGACATATACGGCAATACCATACAAAACTAATACAAGACATAAAGTTGTTAAAAGACGTTATGTGACAGATTTACAATTTCTCCTCTGTGTATAGAGAGCAATTCAAGGTCATGGCGCCAAATTAATCTTTCAAAAGTGCCTCATTTCATTGACTAGGGAAGGCTTGGACCAGTGCCCTATATTTACTATAAAAATACATATTTTAAGATGTTTAAAACCAATATTTTGATCTGTTAGTACGGACCTTGTCAAAGAAAAATGCTAGCTGTTGCCACCAGCCAGGTCCATTTACGTCAGACCCTGCAAATAACAAGTATACGCAAAGAGTTTAAAAGTTTGATTGAGGGTGCAATCAGTATTGCTGGTGGAGGTGCTAGGAGCACAACCCCTGCCTCCTAGGCTTTGTGGAGAAGACCTACACAATGTGCTCATGATCAAAGCAGTGGATGGTAAAGGAATGTATTAGGGCTTTGGAGAAATTACTTTAAAAGCCTCTGGAATTACAAAGACAGTGAGAGAGACTTTCCATGGACTTTCTGGAAATGCCCTGTGAGTCACTGGTAGGTTCCCCTGGGGACTGAAGGAGCCAGTAGGAAGACGGTAATGGCCTATTAAATTCCATAGGACATGCTTTGGTGGTGAGTGGTGGAACCATGGCATTTCCATGTGTTTTCACTAGCTAGCAGCAGAAGGGCATGCACATTGTACTTCCTTTGGGGTACATTTTACATGCAGCGAGATAGGGATGCAAAGGCAGCTGCCTTCTCCTAGAGAGCCTGGAAGCACTGAATTTCCCTCTGGACTAGCACTCCCCTTGATATGCATCAGTGTTTTAATGGTATTCTCTTGTAAAGAGGGGGTTTTAAAAGGTGTTTTTAATACATGAGACCAACTTAAACCTCATTACTAGTGAGTCTGGGGACCAACCATCCTTGTGTTTTCTCAGGGAGGCACAGCCCTTGCTCACATTAACTCATGTGCAAGGACCAAAACAGTATACTGCTTGAGGCAACAGTTCTTGTATCAGCCCAACAAAAAAGCAGGGATATGAGATATTCCTTTGCTAGTGCGGTTGCCCAAGGATGCATCTGGAAAGTAAGGTCTGCTTTGCCATGAGTAGAGCTATTACACTGATGTTACAGGCTTTGCAAGAGGATAATGTTCTTTGGGTGTTCCCACTTTCTCCTGGCTTATACATAAGATGACACCAAGGCTGAAAAGACCCCACTGGACGCCTAGAAAGGAATAAAGTTAGTAATGATCAGCATGCAAAGAAAGATTAGGCATGAGTAGCGGAATTGGCTTGATTGCTTTAGACAACTTTATGACTTTGTTTTCATTCCTAAAGTTGTTTGTTGGTTCTTTTTTGGTAAAGTAAATCACAGCTCATAAGACAGCACTATGCAAATAAATACCCTGCAATGTTGCAATATTTTTGATGGCTCGCAATTAGCCTTGATAACCCAAAGGATGGAGGCTGGCATATGTCATGGGTGGAGTCAGGAATAACATGCATCTTTGTGTCTATTTACGTATGACAGATTTCTTCAGTCAGATGCAGGCCAGGCTGAATTTAGCCATCTTGGCCTTGATATTATCCATGTGGCTAAAATTGCCAGTACATTTACCCTGGAAATTATTACAGTTGTGCACTGCCAAATGCAGAGTTGTATTATTCCTTTGCTTCATGCTGTTGTATGTTAAATGTACCTCTGAGTCTTAAGCAAGTCTAGATTGAGTGGGTTTTGTATAAAAGAAATTATTGGGGAGGAGGGGAATCTTTTAGTGTTCTTTCAGAAACTACCAATAATCTTTGTCATTTACTTCTAGCTTAGGTAGTTATGACTTAAAGGATAAGAGGGAAGTAAAAGGGCTTACGTAAGAATTCAGATGATGGATCACTTGAATTTATAGTGGGAAATCTGCTTTAGCGAAGGCTAGAGTAGGAGCTAGAGTAGGAGCCAGAAAATCCTAGGTTTTTCTACACACAGCCAGAGATCAATGACTAACCCAAGTTTGTGAGCCATAAAATGAGCATACTATTTAGACCTTATATAGGTGCTGAAGATAAGTCTACTGATGATGTGGAGATGAAGGTTCTCCTATCTTTATCTACAACAATAACTGTTTGCTTGGACATACATATAGAGAGGCTTTGCTATACTGAAACAACCTCCCTTATGTCATCTGAATGTTGGGACTGTCCAGGCTGGGAATTGTGTGATTCCCTCTTTAAAGGATGAACATGCTCAGGTATCCCTGAAGAGCAGCCATTTGGGGGCACCTCTTCTTCTGGAAAGCTGTCAGGATCTGCATGCTTGAGAGGCATCCCAGGCTGGGGAGGAGATGTTTGTTTTCCAGTTAGCTCTTGTCTAAGGAATAGACCTAAAAGAATGAGCCCTCCATTAGGAAAACTACTGTAAATGACAAATTCTTCACTGTTGTTCCCAAAGCAGAGAGATTTTGTTAGGGTCACCCATTCTGCCGTAAGAGTTTTCTTACAATTTCATGAGGAGATAGTCTTATGTCTCCATGGGGAAAGATTAATCTCTCTATGTGATTCTTCTTTTGGGTAGGACAAGGAAAGCAATTGCAAGGATTAAAGAGTAACAGCTGTCATGAAGGAAACAGGCTATCAGCCGTCTCTGGAAACCAACACTGCCTGTCAGGGAGAAACTCTGTTCTCTTCATACAAACCACACATTTCACTGTGCACTTGCAAGGCAAAGGTTGAGCATAATATATACCTATATCTTAGTCATTAAAACCTGAACACAGAGAAGAAATATTATGTCCTTTCTTGTTTGTTTTGCAGAAGGGAACAGAGGCTTGCTGGCACCAAGAGAAACCGGGTGGTTTTTTTTTGGCTTTCACTGCCATTTTTCCTCTATGGAAAGGGGGAGGCATTCTGGCTGTAGTTGCATCTGTTTTCACTATTACCAAGAACAAAACTTCCATTTTCCAAGTGAACTTAAGGTCCAAGGGCCAGCTCAGTTTTCTTCAGTAATTCCTGAATCTTTCTCACATGATCAGCTCTTCTCGTGATGAGCATGAGAAGGAAACCAGGAAGGGCAGCGCAGCTGTCCAAAGCAAAATCTTTAGGCTCTTTCCTGAAATTCTCACAAATTTGGGGCAAGCTTTCTATTTATTACAAGATTGAATTACAAAAGCAGGGATAACATGGTTAGTGTGCAATGTGCTTGTGCTCTCAAATGACTTTAGATGACTGGTCTGTTACATGCTGCTTGCTCTTGAAGCCTGAAAGACTCTCTGTTAAGAGTAAGCCTGGTGGTAGCTTGCAAACCAAAATAATAATCCCACTGCTCTCTTGCGTAGATTCAGCCTGGGGTCATGGGAATGCACAACCAGGGTGCACATGGCTAAGTCTATTTGAAACATTGCAAATGGTAATTGAAATAGAATGTGCTTTTTCACCCCATTTTCTTCCTATCCTTTTTCTTCCATTTCCCAGCACAATAGCAGGTTTTTAGCCTGCTTTTCCCCTCCATCTGGCATTTGCCTCCTTCCTCTTTCCTTGCAACCCACAAATGTTTGCCGCTCTCTCAGCCGCTGTCGTGGGCCCCGGATGCTGTTTGATAAACAGTGGCTAATCTCGAAGGAGCACATCCGCTCTGCTGGCCATGCAGCAGGAAGTGGCGGTTTCCCTCCCGAGCACTGTGGCGGGGTCTCCTCCGGCAGCAAGGCCCCGCTCCCCGTCTTCCCCTTACACCCCTCCTGCTTCATCCCTGCGCCCGGGGTGAGTCCTGGGCATGGGGGCCAGAGAGGTCCCCTCTGAGCAAAGATGATTAGATTAAGTTAAAAATGAAAAATGTGATAGGTCGGATGGATTAGACAGAAGATAGATTATTCTTATTTTTTACTTGAGTAACTTGAATTTTTAATAGGTTTGTTGGTTTTTTGTTTTTATCTTAGCTGGCTGAAGGTAGATATCTGCAATTTGAGCAATACTGCTTTGTTCCAACTGGACACTTGGTATTGTTTATTTCTGGAATGAAACACTGTACACACTCTTCCAGCCCAGATGTGAGTGTTCTTTCTAAAATTTTCTTTCTAGGAGTAAACATCCCCATAACAGTCGTTGCTGAACTGTTTGCAGTAGACAAACACAAGAGTTGCAAATACAGCCAAAGATAGAAATCAAAAGAAATATTCTCAAAAATGTTTGGCACTGTTTGCTCACCTTTGGAATATACATCTTGTTCCTCTTCTTAAAATATTGCATTTTTTTAATATAGCTGGGTGAGCTGGTAGTTCTTCTGCTCAAGCTGTCTCTAAACTTATATTTCCAACAGTGGCAGCAGATTATGAGACGATACTTATAGAAATGACATTATATCATTCTTTAAAATATCCATCCTGAAAGGCAAAATCTGCAGAAATTATAGGACTAAGAGGCCTCCTTTGAGAGGCAGAAACTATTTTAACTCGTTATTTTTAGAGCTCTGCAAATCACATATTTTTCTCTTCACTGGCAATTCAAAAAAAAATTGGAAATTGTAATAAGTTTTAAAAAAAAAGAATCCTTCACAACTTTCTTCTATAAAATGGAAAGTTGAAATATGTCATTTGTGGGCAAATGAGATGCTTCACTTTAATTTCAACCATTTTTTTTTTTTAGTTCCTTTTCTTAGAAAAAAATTAAAGACAGAATGGTCTATTGTAGGCTGGCTGCCCATGTGGACTGGATGGGGGTTCTTGGTCAGGATACCTGTCCTGGAGCATGAATAGTGACACAGACACACGCACAACTAAATGTTTCCGTAGTCGGCTGATCCACTGTGAACACGGGTAACCGTGTGCCTGTCAGTCTACGGACTTTGCTCCCACCTCCACCAAGCGCCACAAACTGTGCAAAATTAAACAAAGAAATTGAATGATCTGGAATATTTCAGAGGAATAATACTGACATCTCCCGTAATCGCTGGCATTATCCTCAGCACCGTTTCTTAAATTAGCCTATTAAGTCAATTGCCAGGGATGGGAAGGTGCTAGTGCTGTGACGAACTGTGTGGCGAGCCCCACCACACCCTGGGGAGGTGGTGGATCACCTGCCTATGGGGCACCCGTGCCAGGATGCTGCCCTCACATCCTTCCTGGTGCTCTGCCCACCAGCATGTGGATAAGTCATGGGAACAGCTGTTTTCAATGAGGAGATGGTGCTGTAAACAGAGCAAACAGCTCTGAAAGTTTTTGGTATTAAGGAAGGTTGAGCGCTGATTTCATTTTTATGGAAAGGATTTTGAAGAGGGTCCTGATTGGTAATAATCAGCCACTAAAAACTGATGCAGTAGGGAAAAGGTGGATAAAGAAAACGGTAATGGCAGTGCAGTAATTCCACGTGGATTAAGGACAAACCCACATCCAATATAGCACAAAGAAAATTTGTCAGGATTTGCTTTGGCTAATGCAGGCATTATAAACAGGAATACAGCTCACTAGAGACAAGTCTAGCAAATGAAAACAGGCACAGGAGTTTCTTCTTTATGGCTGACTGAAAGGGCTGCATCACATATGGCAAATGCTGCCTTGCCTTGCCTTTTCATGCCTTGCTGTGTCTTGTCTTGCCTTGCATTGCCATGCTGTGCCTTGCCTTTTCATGCCGTGCTGTGCCTTGCTGTGCCATAGCTTCTTGTGTCACCGTCTCTGGCAGCATGTACCAGAGGGAGAAGGAGAGTCAGCACAGGCACAGGAGCCCTTGGTACTGCCAAGTATTCCCTTGGAGCCATGAATGTCTGGCTGCTCTTTCCTGCCTTCCCACTCACGCTTGTCACTTTGTGAACTTTTTCGTTTGTACCTAAGCCCAGCACCAGCTAAGACTGCTCTGCACCCAGGGGCTGTCCAGCCTGCCCCGCTGCCCGCCGGCCATCGCTGGCAGTTTGGGCACAGCCTGGGGGTGGCAGGTCTGTAAAGTTGGCACCGAGCACTTGCCTCCACTGCTTGCTGTAGAAGGAGCACCTTGCATTGGTCTGTGCCTCTGGGACCACCGTGCTGCACAGCACTGTGGCCACTGTGGGTGTGACAGGCATAAGGAAGGTGTAGTAGAGCAGATTGTGGTCTGGCTTTTCATTTTTATTTTTGTTGGGAAGGATCTTGGAGGGAAAGGGGATTGGAGCTTCCTGGGCGAGAGAGCCAGCAGCAGATTTGGTGCCTCCATGGCACTGGAGATCTTGCCAGCAGCAAGAGCAGGTCTGGGGCAATGGAGGAAGATGTTTACAATGTGAAGAAGAGGGACAGGAGATCCGGAGAAGGTTAGCTGATCAGTGAGGATTGACCTGATATTCTGTGAGAAGAAATTATGTTTCTTGGGTGTCTTATGGGCAACCAGTTCACTGGGCTCCCACAGGACCTCACACAGGGATTGTGACTCGTGGAGCACTGTCAGAGAGCACCTTCACTTGCCAGACACTCTGCTCGCAAGCAGATGTCCCAGAAGATACAGTCCTGAGCCTTGTTTCCAACTCAGGAAATGACTGCTACAATACTCATTGTCGATAAAGACTAGTAATGCTTCTATTTCCTTTTCCTTTCTTCTTTTTTTTTTTTAATGAGAAAAGAGAAAAGATCTCAGTAGGAGAAACTTGTTTTTCAGAGATCTCACTTCCAAAACTTTTTCCTCAGAGTGGTTCAGTCTGTAATTTAAGAGTTTTTGTTTAATTACATTTTTAAACTTCCCTCTCTTAATTACTTTTATTTTTTTTATTAACACCTAAATATTCTACTATTTGGAGCACAAACAGACAGAGATTACAATTAACAGAATAATTACACTCTTTTTGTCAGTGTAACCTCATGGTACAGAAAGTATTACAAATCCATTTTAAAACATATTAAATGTTCATATTAATGAGGATAATAGAGAACAAGTACCAGCAAACTAAATATTGTTAATGATTTTGAGCTATTAAATTCATTACCATTTCCTTTCATAATAAAGTGGTTACTTGCTAATTAGACCTTTTTTAACTCATCATTATTGAATTCATTACATTGTGTGCAGTTAACCCTTAAAGATCTGCCTGGCTATACAGATGCAATTAAAAATAATTTCAACAGCATATGAAGCCGATATGCCGTTTGCAATCCTGCTTGTATTTTTGACAGTAGCTCCATGTACTTTTCTTCTGGTACATTTTCTTGACACATCATGCCTAGCAGCTTCTTAGCTGTCACAGCAGCTTCAGCAACATGTACGATGGAAACATGCTGTATTCATTTCATTTAATAGCGTTTAATGTTAAAACTAAAGTAGAACCCACTTGTTTGGCCAGGGAAAAAAATATCTATCAGCACACTAAATGGTTGACGTCAACGAGCTACTCTTCTCCGAGTTAAATCTGCTGAGAGTTGGGATGATTTACCTTTTCCTCCTACGGAGACAGATATACTTGTGCCTATCTGGGTATCTGGTCTTTCTCTGCAACCCTAGATGGAAACCCTATCCCTGCTAAAGTTCGTGTCAAAATTTCTCTGGGTTTCAAGGTACCCCTGAACTCATCTCCCAGCAGCTCTGAGGGTTCGCTCCCCTCTTGGGGAGGGGGTGCATACCACTGTGCCTGTATCTTGTCCCACGTATCCGATTGCTGGAGAGGGCACTCCCGGGGACAGAGTCAAAGTGCTTCTTTGCTTCTTCCTTCTCCCTCCAGTTCTCACTCATTCAAAGGAATAAGAGAACGGAGCCTCCATCTCTTAGCTTCTTTCTTTTTTCTCCCTGCACACTTTTTTTCTTCTCAAAAAAACTCCCCATTCCAACAACACCCCCCCCACACACACTTTCATCATGCAGAATAGTTTCTGCAAATCACTGGGACCTAATGGATAGCACTCCATGCCTTGCCTGGATGTGGCACAGCAACGTGGAAGGAAAGGGGTGGTAATCTCTGATTGGAAAATGCCATTTTTGGAGCAACTCTGCCGTCACAGCACTGGCTGTCGCAGCGCTGGCCGCATTGGCAGCCGGGTGTGCACCGCTCAGGTTATTCGCTATAAGCAACGCCACTGAGGAATAATTTTACTGGGGTAGAAAAGGCTTCGTGACACTTATTGCTACTGTACTTGATGGCTGGAAGCTGGGCTGATGGATACCCTGCAAATCCAATAGATAACAGATTAGATATGCATGTACTGTACGGCTCTGGAGAAATGCCGCTGTGCCATTATTCAGATCAGGCCGTTCTCCTCCTGCCAATCCAAAGCCGTGTCTTTGCATACGTGAGATATGAGGGTACAGCTGTGGGCCCGCCAGTGGGCCAGCCGCAGCCCAGTGCTCCGCCTGGCTCAGGCACTGCAGCTGCACCGCAATATATAATAACAATAACACTACATATTTGTAACCTCTGTTTTATTTAAAACCAGGTCCCTTTCACCTGTAAATAGCTAGGGTATAAATGTGCCTCACCAATCACATTGGACTATTGTATTATACAGTCTATTGAATGTTTTTGGCAGGCATGAGCCCCTATGCTACTGTGTCCTTATTTTATTATTGTTTTGAGGGTAGAGCTGTGTGATTATCCATTCTTGCTTCAGGCATAGCAAGCCATCTGGAATGCTTATTAAACCCACAGGCAGATCAGAAGGATATAACTCTGATGATGTACATGTACATGGGCTGTACTACATCATCAGAGCATTGCTCCTCTGATGATGTAGTACACATTAGTGGGCCTAGATAATGGATTAGAGCTAGCAGAGTGAAAGTTAGACTTTTTGAAGGATGGATATGGTGGGGTTTTTTTCTCCCTCTGGGTAACTGCTGGCATAAGATGTGGAAAGGAAAATTTAAAAGTAAGCCAAGGAGGCTTCCAAACTTGTAAGTGCTCAGTTTGTCAACGGGGAGGGGCAAGTGGTGAAGAGGCTTAAGGAGGCAGCTTTGAAACCCTGAATCATTGCAAAGAGGTCATATGTACTTGTCTGCTCGAGTGAAAAAGGACATGGAATGTGTCCAGAAATAATGCTTCTCCAGTCCTCCTTTGGTCGGTCATCACTGAGTGGATTTTTGGTAGGACTTTGGCTTTTTGTCATATTTCAGTCCCACATCAAAAACCCAACACCCTGTGTTATGACACATAGAACTAGTTTTTAAGCAGTTTCCAAATTTATGCTCATCACATATTTGCAAGTACTATTTAGAAATAAGCTTTTCAAATGAACGAGGGATCTGATCAGCTTTCAAACTAGCCATGTGTCTTCTCTTCTGACTAAGTATGAAAAAAAATCAACATCAGTAAAAAAGAAAAACAATCTGGGCACTACGTATGGGGTGTAGGTGAATGAAGGAATAACTATTTGCATGTCAGTGGAGTTCTAAATATAATTTCTATTTCTCTTTGCTCATAACCCTTCTTGCAATGGTTTTTGGAGGTAGCTGATATTTGTCTAATCATGGAAAGGTGTTTCGTGTCTAAACAAAACCTTTTCCTGTGGAAGCTGGAAAGGTTCATAAAAGTTGGGTCATTCAGTCAGGAAACTGAATGTGTGCTATGCAATTTAGATAACAAATTGCACACTTTAAATATCAAACTGTAAATATCAAGTACTCAAAAGAATATTGAAATTTTTGAGCAATTCCAAAGAGTAACAGAACTTTCAAAGAGGAGCCATACATAGTGAACACATGCTCTAAAAATCATAGCTGTAAAGTAAGGCAAATGCCTGTTTTAACAATGGCAAATAGCAAGTACGTAAAGGTATGGGTCACATTTTATTAATGCTTAGTGTGTCTCAGGTTTAGCCACTTTTGTCAACATCCTAAATGTGGGCTGCGTACATCTGCATGTCTGAGTGAAGTGTGCAGTGTGTGTGGGTAGATGCACATTCATCAAAGCAACAATTAATTATTTTGGGTGCAGAATAGCAGTACTGTAGCAGCAGTAGTGTAATTGCTTTGCCAAAATCTTTACTTTAGGGGGACTGTATGGCTTTCTGCTTTGATGGTGACCAGGTTATCCTGGAGGTGTAAGGGAGAGCTAATAAAAATTCCCAGTTGGAAGAGTGGAGTTCGTAATTTACGTGACTCTAAACTGACAGTTTCCCTTTTTACAGATTTTAAAGTTTTTCTTGGTACACATAGGGAACTCCAGTTGTAACTATTATGTGTTCCTCTTTACCTGGGCTTGATGGCCACTAGGAGAGTTTGCCTCTCTTTCTTAGCTGCAAGTATCTGGAGAAGTTTCTGTTTCATTCCTGTGCAGAATAGAAAGAAACTTGGGAAACTGTTCCCTCTCACTGCGGACCAGACCGCTCCTTTTTGGATAATCCATGCTAGCACAGCTCCTAGGTAGCAATTGTGGCAGGAATGGGGGGGTGGGGTGGGGTGTGAGGGTGTGGGGGAGTGTGTGTGTGGGGGTTGTGTGTGGGTTGATTTCCAGATTTGCACCCCTCTTAGTGAAGCATCCAGCTTTTGCCCTTTTTCAAGCCTTCTTCTTTTCTTTCCTTTGGTGCCTTACCGTGTTTCCACTCACAGGCACATCCTTCCTTCTCTCCCCCATGAATTGCCCTCTGTCTTCTGGAGTTTGCTTTCTTGCAACCCACTGCAGGGCTGTTGCTTTCCTCCAGCAAAGCCTGCTGTGTCCCCCCTAACCTGCCCGTGCCAGTTTGCTTCTTTCCCTGCTACCACTTTGTCCCCAGCTCCAGCTCGCTGGGGAAGGAGATGACAAACTGTCACTTTCTCAAACACCCTCTCCTCCACCGACTACTCTTAAAGAGGCAGTGGGATAAATGAAATTCAGCATTCGAAAGGCTCAACTCCTCCAGAAAATATTCCACCCACAAGTGGGGAGCTTCAAAATCCATTCCTAGCAGTTAATGCTCCATCCTAAATGACATAGCTTTTCAGTAGTGACATGTGCATTGATCTGCATTACAAAAATAAGAGAAATAGCACTTCTTTTCAGCAGCAGATAATTACCAGCATACATCAGGTTCCCTCCTGCTGATACCCACAGGGTGGAGGGGATGGGAGTGGGCATTAGGTGGAGGGGATGCGGCCAGCTTGCATGTTCAGCCAGATAAATAATATTGATTGGGATTTGTGTAGAGCCCCGGCAACACCCCTCCTTGCTGGTTTGATTAGCCACAGGGGTACATTCGCTACAGTTACAGGATTTCACCCCAATCATGTCTTCCACACAAAGGTGCTAGTTAGGCTACAAGCAGAAGCAAGCTGGGAGCTGAGAGGTTCTTCAGCCCTTATCAGAAAAGATCAGAGCCGGGTGGCTGTGGCCCTGGTGGAAGAGAGCTGGTTGAGTTATAGGACAGACACATGTAAGAAACCCTCCCACCCTCCATCTGGGGGGGGGGCACAGGCACCCTGGCAAAAGTGCAAAATTCCCCTCTCCCTTCCTTGCCACCCCTCTGCACAGACGTGGTTTGGAGGCTTACGAGCTGGGGGAGGTAATTCCCGATGCCTAATTGTCGATTTTTGTAGTCTACGTGAGAAGACTACATGCACCGCTGGGGCAAGGGTCTGCCTTAGGTGCTTGAATGGTCCCTCTCTCTGAGATTTAGCTCTGGGGTTTGGCTCTGGGTCCCCGATGAGCAGCCACTGCCCTGTGCAGGTGAATTCAGCTTTGCAGAAACTTCTGAGCTCCTCTGCAATGAACCCCCCTTGGGCAACAGAGACTTCAAATTTTTACGAGGGAAGGGGTGCCACTCACCAGCCACCAAACGCCTGCATTGCCCTCCGGCAGGACAAGGGCCTTTACTTGACTCACCTCTCTTTGGGGCAGATGTCTAAAAAATCACTGCTGTCATTTTTCTGGCTGAACCATCAGTACACAAAAAAACTTCATTTTCACAGGAGTGCTGGAAAAACTGTAGCTAGCAGGGAAAGGGGCTGCTGCTGCCTACATGGGACTTTCCCATTTCTCACTTCATAGTCTGTCGTTCTTTAGAGGCAAATAAAACCCATTGGCAATGGGACTGAAAGTGCTCTCTGGGTCTAAGCACGCTTCAGTGTGTTAGATCGACTGAATTTCCTCTCATCAGTGAATGCAATCTGCCGTGAGAAAGTTTTACTGTCTCTGAGTCCTTATGAAAACATTCTTAGATAATTGAGACATTCCCAAACAATTAAGATAACCAGATGTGTCTGTTATTTGTAATTACCTGAACATGAATTCTTTCTTCAAGAACAGTTCCATTTTTTGTGCTTTTTGAATTACTCTAGATAATGGTTAGGAAGATTAACTCCTCTGAAAAGTAATCTGTGGTTTGTACCTAGTATGTCTCATTCTGATGCAAAATCACCTCCTCCCAGAATTAAGTACTGGGGCTGAAACAATATGTGAAATGAACTTTCTGGTTCTACTGTACTTGTGATCCACAGCCTGCAGTGCCCTTTCAGGTGACACCATGGAGTGAACTCTGAGGCTTAAAGTCTATGAACAACTCATGAAGAAGATGCTAAAATGATCTCTTCAAGCAGGCAAAATTGCTGAAGGCTCGAAAATGGTTTCACAAACCACTTCGTTAAGTAGCACAGTTTGAATAAAAGGGCTTTTGCACATGCTGCATTTACACCTAGAGCTTCTGCAACATTTTCATTTTACAAAGCACCCAGCTTTTGCTGCATCGCAGCACATGAAGCGAAGGAAGTCAAGACATCCCTGACAAATTCACAGTGTAGGAAAGACACCTCTATGTTTGGTCACTCTTTCTTCTAGTGCTTCAGCATCAAGCGGGACTTAGCCCACATCTCAAAATTGTTATTTTCAGGGCAGTAGTCATGACTTTTTGTTGCAAAACATGTGTCGTCTTTGAAATCGTCCCCCTTCCCCACTTCATCAAACAGAGCTTGAATTAGAACTGGCCTTTCACACCCAGCGCTGGGGTATGCACTTGCCCATCCCTTTTCCGAGAAGCCGCCTTCTCGGCTACTTGCTCCCCGATGGGTTTCCCTCCTGCTGTGCCTGCGGGCCGTGCTGCAGACAAGTGTTTCACCTGAACATTCACTACACTCCCGTGTACTGCAGGCCTTCTGTTGGCAGCTCCCTAAATTCAGCTTCTTGGTCCTCCAGAGGACCGTATGTCAGTGGTCCTTTCTGCGCTAAGGGCTGTAGCTTGCTCCTCTGTGCTGATTATTCCTGAATCAGTATCATTACCTATTGCAGTCCTCCACTGAGCTTTGCACCGCTGACTTCCTCCAAATCCTTTCTGGTCCTTGTCCTGGCATTGTCTCTAACTCCAGGCAAAGGGGAGCAGTGTTGCAGCTCAGGGCAGTTAAGCTCACTGCCTCGCCCTTCCTTCCAGCGCTGTGTACCCACCATGCTGCTTGTCCAAACATACAGTAAGTTCATATAACTCACTAGTCCAGCAGGAAATATAGATCTGTATTCTTTTCCATGTTACATTTATGCTGGGTTAATGAGTTGTGTTGGCTCCCCGTATGGTTAAGGAGGTGCCTGGGCTGGCAGAAGGGAGGAAGCAGGACCGAGGGCCAGGAGATGCTAATGAGGATGAAGATGCATTGGTAGGGTTAAAGGAAAGCAGCCATGCCAGTAGATCCCCTTAAGTGTGTTGTGTAATTTTGCTCTTTGTCACCAAAACAGAACTTTCCCTTATGTGTTTCTTTCTCTTTTTTTAACAACTGACAGCTCTACCAATGTGCTTAATGTATTTTCTGGCTGGCTTTCAATTTTTCAACATACCGAGGAAGTCTTATATCCTATTACTAATCACAGCTATTATCCTCATCTTTGGTACATATCTTACTGCTCATGCTTTCGTCATCTGATACCTGGGCACTGTAAATAAGAAGGTAGGGAGCATCCAAGTACCATGGTTCTTCTCTACTTTTCCTCTCCTGTTTACTCCACTTTTACTATATGAGTCAATGGCCTCATCTTTGTCTTCTCCCCTGACAACTTCCTGCCGTTCTGTATGTTTACCTGTGCTTATTATTACTAGTGGTAAGACCAATGGTGACGATGTCACCTTCAGTCATTCAAAGAAAAGGTTTTTTTTCAGAAAAAAGAAGAAAAGTAATTCTTGCACGGTACTCTGTGAATACTTGGTGACTGGTGAGTTCAGTATAGAGGTTTTTTTCTTGAAGCTCATTCAAACCTTCCCTCTTTCTCTTGACAGTTTTGCCCTGGGCACTGTTATCTTTGTTGTCCCAAGGGAATATCCTTGAATCTGTTAGTCATGTACATATCAACTCAGACTTCTGTCACCACTTTCCAGCCTGCTGAGGACTTAAAGATCACAGCATTGACTTGGTGCTGAAAATAAACGGGCCTTAGAGATGGTTTGGAAGACTAGTGAGAAATGCTTGTTTTCACTCCTGCTAACTAGTTAGAAGGTCTACTCAATACGAGCTAAGCTTCATCCTCTCTACTGCATACAGTGAGTTACGACAACTTTGCTTAGGTATGAAGAGTACGTGGTAGAGTATCTAGTTGTTAAACTGCCACCTCCCTCTTCTTCAAAAGTGGAAGGTGTCATGCAGTTGGTACTTGGGAGCCAATGATGTTTTCAGGACGGTCTGAGCATTTTTCGTCCTTGATAAACAAAAGCAGGATTTCTGGTGCAGGGAGGCAGTTTATCACTGATTTCTCCACCAGGTTCCTTCAGGCCTGATTCTCCTCAATCAGACAGGTCCTTTTTAGGTCCATGAGAGCATTTGACATCTTCAGCATGGCCAAAAATACATTGGTAGCAGTGGGGACCAGGGAATTAGGTACTGTTTCCAAGAGACCTGTGTTTTATCGCTTCCTTGTCTCCTCGCTTCCAGTGGCTTTCCCAGGTCTGTTTGACTCCTGCCTCTCCAAGCTCTATCTGTGCTTTAATGGAATGTTCTTCCCTGTTTCTCAGAGGCCCCATTTACCACAAGCTACTTGTGTCATTGACTACCTGTTAGTTAGGTAGCCAAGCCTAAATTTCTCATGGCAGTGTATATATTGTATGTATTTTCTGTTACAGGAAAGGAACGTGCACCTTTCTTTTGTATGGTCATTTTGTGGATAGTGTATAGCTTCATGTGGCAATCTTTTGAGCTGAACTATGTACAGGTGGGATAAGAAGGAGTCTTATCTGAAGCAAACCATGTGCTGAAGTTTGCCTTCGGGTGAACTAAGACTTTACAAAGACTGACTTGAAGACCTATAATGAAATAGAGAGATACACAAAAGGATTTAATTTTAATAGCATTGTGTGTGAGAGCGAGAGGGAGAAGTCTGGAGTCTAGTCACACGGTACCAAAATATAAGGGAAGGGAGGCAGAGGGAGAAGAAAATTGGGCTAGGTCAAAAAGATTGCAAAAAAAAGTAATAAAGAAAAAAAAGACAAGACAAAAGCATGAAGCATAAAGCAGGCTAGTAGAAAAGTGTTTGTTCAGTTTGCATATATTTAGTACTGGGGCAAGAGTGAGGTGAGAAGGGGAAGGAAAGGAAATTGAGCCTAAAACTATTTATCTAGCTACTGAAGAGTTGCTTTTCTTCCCTTTTCTTGGAGGTTTCATTAAAATGTGTGAATGCCCTTTTTCCCCAAGAGTTTCTAAGTGTCTCTTTGTACTAATAGTGAAGCAGACATCATGGTCCTATGGTGAGCAATGCAGAAGGTGTGGCTGGAGGTGCCTAGAAAAACAAATCCAAGCAATATGCCTCTTTATCAACATCTAAATGTTTTGTCAGATGCAAGTTGGTCTCAGGGAAATGCATTCCTCCCAGGAATGCTTCTAGAGGAGCACTTGGGGGTTTGGCAGGGCCATGAGAAGTGCTTCAGGCTTGGGTCTTCCCATTTCCAGGTCACTCCGGTCCTCCAGACTGCTTGCACAGCTCCTTCTCTCTCTCTGCCCAACAGTCCCCACAGATATAAAATGATAGTTTACTGCCCCTGCCTCATAAATGCACTGTGCAATTCAATTGCCATTATTTTCCAACATGTAGAGACACAAGGTGGAGAAGCATGACAGGGCTAAGCCAAGGATAGCTGAGGACAGCACTGGCCTTGGGGGTTACTGCTGAGACCCCTGCACAAACAGTATTCAGACCTGTTTACCCAGCCTGCCCTCATCACAAATCTTGCATTTCCAAATGAATATTTTAAGGGAAGGGAATTGTGTAGATTGTTAGTGTAGCTTATTAGGTTTTAAAAATTCATGTTCCTAAATTCCCAGTATTATTTTCCCCTTGCTTTAAAGAAAAAAAAAAGGGGGGGGGGGAACCTCTTTTCAATAAGGGTTTAATTGTCTGTTTCATCTGGAAAGCCCTCTGAATTGAAACTCCCTTCTCCACAGTGCTACCTGAGCACTTTGCGATTTTATTCCTTTGAGGTGTCTATTGTACAGTTTGTCTCACTTTCAAGCTTTTAGCTAGAACTGGACATTTGCGGCCAGACAGAGGAATTTAAACTAAGTAGCATGTTATGGACTTGTCAGACTCCAGTGTTCATTAGGGGCTGTGCTGATGCCAAACACTCCTGACCATCAACATGAACCTAAGGGTGAGGCTCATCTCGTGCCACTTTAGCCATCTAAAAGCTAAGCTGCTTCTTTAATCACTTTGACATTGCCAAAGGGAGATCTACCAAAGGTGAAATCTATCTGTCTGTCTCACCTATCTATATCTCAGGCATTTTTGGACAGGATGAATCTCCCTCTGGATTTGCCCAGCTCACCATGTTAATGGTGGGCTTGGACTGGATGCCTCCCTTTTACACAGCTCAAGCCATGTGAGGTGAAGCCCATGACATGGAGCTTCAGGTGGAGCTTCAGCTGTTGGAGTAGCATGTTACTTTCACCGACCTGGACTCTGATTTTGAGAAACAGTGTCTGGAAGAAAGTTGGAAGCCAAATGAATGGAGGCTGTGCCAGGGTACCCAAAGTGAAGGTCAGCAACACTTGCTCTGAATTGATAAGCTCATTCAGAAAGCTATGTAATTGGAATAAAAATAGTTTGTGCAGAGGCATACATATGTTGACTCTGCAAGGGGCAGCAGTTGAACCAGGCAATCATATTTTTAATGTACTTTGTGTTTTAGCATACAAATTTCCGAACTTGTAAACAAACAAAAAAATTGCCACAAAAGTACTCTTTTTTAATTTTTAAAACAGGGGCCCACTTCAGGTGACTCTGCTTGGATTATATCACTCTGATACTATACCAGCTAAAGCAAAGGGCATTAATACTAGCCTATTGAATGTAGACCTGCAACTCAGATGAGATAACTTCCCTGAATTTCCCATTGCATCTTTCTAATGACCTTACCCCTGTGTTTGAGAGATGCCTGGACTAAGAGCAATCTTTTCTCTTTTTTTTTTTTTTTTTTTTTTTTAAATTCCTAGAGAAACATATTTATCTATCAGGAAACAATATGCTTTACCTGGAGTACCTCAGGATACTTGCAGCTTAGGTTTGAAAATGGTGTACACTTAGTGGTACTAATGATATGGCAGATGGGGCTGCCTTGTAGTATGTGGCAAGGACAGACACCTGAATCTGGCAGAGTTTTACAATAGGGGACAATAATGAATATGAGTGGTAAATCGGTTAAATGACAGATAATTCACCTGCTCACCAAAAACTCAGAGAGCCACTGGGTTGGAGCTGCCATAGGTCTGTGAAAGAGTAGATGCCCTGGAAGCACCCTGTTGTGCTGGCAGACAGGAGTACCAGCACTAGAAGAAAATTTAGGACATAAAATCCCTCTTCTGTTACTGTCAGTACTCAGGTACATAGCAGGAATGCCCCTTCCAATGCTTAGAAACTGTCCAGAAGGCATAAAATATGCTAAGCAGCTGTTAAAGGGGAAAAAATAACATGTGGCAGAGAAAGATGAAGGCTATGTGTAAAAATATATTGAAGACACTTGTGATGGAAATGTGAAATACGACGTTTTTCTATTTGTGGTGCTGCAGAGTGCAGTAGCTGTGTTGGTGGCAGGGCTGTGGAAGAGTTGTTTTTCTATTAAGGGCAAACAAAATGAGGGTAAAATTTTAAGTTGAGGAATTTTCTGCTGCTAGAAGGCAAATTACTACACACACTACTACAAAAGAGCAGGGGTAAACAATACAATATGCTGTGAATTGCAGATGCGTGTGCAGTAACGTTGTGAATACATTAACTTCCCGTGTTGTCAAGGCAAGTGACAGCGGCTGACTGAAATCCAGAAAGGAGCTACTGTCAGCGCGGCGCTTGCCCGGGCAAAGTCACATCACTCCTAATAACAAAGTCTATTCCGTTTACATCTGACATGGTAATCGAGAGGCTCTCGTTTGGGGAATTTTATTTATTTTGACCCAGGGAAGTCCAGTGAGCTGCTCAATCAGGCTCCAGCCTCCTGCCATGGCAATTAGACAAACTCATCCACGCTGTTTCATCAGTAGGACTGAATTTTCTGCACCTCTCTTTCCTTCCAGTAACTTTTTTCCCTCCTGCTGGACTTTACTATAGAAAGGACAAAAAGAAAAGCACAGGAGTAAATAAAGCAAGCTCTTCTGGAGCTGTGCCTTGGATGCTGCGACCATTAGTGAAGAAAGGGTTATTTCATGAGGGGCAGTGAGTCACTGAAGTCTGTAGTTTTGTGCCTACAACTGTGCACCAATCTATGCAGAAAAGGGACTGTGCAGCCCCAAGTTTCTCTTTCCTTGCGCTGTGCACGTCCCCAGGAAAACCCTTCAAAGGCTAAATCAGTAGATTTAGTCCGTGTCCCATTTTGATTCAGGTAGGTCTGTATGTGACTTACCCTGTGCTGAACATATCCAAGGCAGGAAGGTAAACATCCCATTGTGCTGGATTTGATGAAAGAAAATCCTGGAAAACGTTGTACTTGTCTAAGAAAACTGCCAGAGGCAGATTATTAGGTCTGAATTAAAATGCAGACGAGATTCATTAAATTGTTGACCCTGCCCCCTCCAAAAAAAAGTCAGGTTGCCATCTTAAATTGACAGCATTAGAGACAAATTATGTGCACTGATTAATAAGTGTGGGCTAAATTACGGCTCAGAGAGCGGGTGGAGCGCTGTGGGAACGGGAACGAGGGAAGGAGCGGAGGAGGCGAAAGCCATCCTGCCTGCGGGGATAGGGCAGTGCCAAGGGGTGGGGGTCCTGTGGCATCGGGGGTGCAGAGGGGGACGAAGGGTGATCGATTTGGGGGCAGGAGGAAGGAGCTGAGCCTCCTCCAAGGATCCCGTTCCCTCCGGGAGAGAGATGGCGACACGGCACCCACTGTACAGCAGTTTGCCAACATGCTCCCCTGGGACAGCAGTGGTAGGGATGAGCGGTGAGCTCAGGGACTGTGTTACCCCTTTTCTTTGGGGTAGAGGGAACTTTTCATTTAAAAAAAGAAGGGAAAATCCACCCAAACCTTGGAAAGGTCAGATTTAAGAAGTTAAATAAGAAAGGTAGGGTAAATTAGAGACTCAAGAAGCCAATTTCCATCACACTGGGGAAAAAAAATACTGACCATTTCACCATTTCAGACAAAAAAGGGAAAAAGCAGGCATAACAGTATGTGTATTACTCACAAGACATAATTCTCTGAAAATACTATGACCGGTACATAAATAGCAAAATGAATGTTATTAACATGTTAATTTTAGTAACCCTTTAACCTATTGATTAGCCAAACAGAAGGAAACAGCATCTTTTCATGCTTCCCCCCCCGCCTTTCATGTAATTGGATTCAAATTCACATCTGTAGCTACTAAACCAATGTTTTCAACCTTTCTTCTACACCTCCCCACCCCCAACTGTTTAACCTCCCATCTCCAGCTCTGGCATAAATGTAAGCCTTTATTTGTGAATATTCTGATAAGCACTTTGCCTCCAACTATATTGTTCAAGTACCAGCATCATTGTTACAGCTGTAATTGTTACTATCAAGACACAGTTCTTTGTAATTAGAAAGTCAAGATGGTATTCAGCAGTATGGCAGCACAGATTCTCATTTGTTAGGCTATTAGAAAAAAATGTTTACAGAGAAAACAGTGTCATTGTTTAGTGCTCTTAATTGACCATCTGCCTGGTAAAAAAATGTCCAAAGAAGGATAAATAAGACTATAGTGCACTTATTTATTTATTTTCTTTGCGCAATGAGTAAATTAGGAAAAGCAACAGCAGATCCAAACTAGACAAGACATTGCTAAATCAGGCTGCAAGTGAAACCATGTCATGAATACATTAACTTTTATTTCTCTCAGTGTCAAGACTCATGTCTGCATCTTCCTCAAAGTTTGTTGGGAAGAAAAAGGAGGCCAGATCTTGGTGGGCACTGTGGAGTTGACAGCATTCATCTTTTAACAAAGTCAAGCATATGCTGCTTTGAGTGCAGCATCTTTGCATGCTCAATGACGTGTTTAATGTCACCTTTCCCACTGTAAATCATCCCTGAGTAAATCCACAAGGGAGAGTGGTACTAGGAATTAAGCAGGAGAGAAATAAAATTCATGACCATGTGGTTCTATCTCAGGGAATTTGGTACGTATTGACAAGAGAGATTCACACCTGACGGGGCCGAGAGCTAATTTGTAGTAGGGCTGTTTATCTTCTGCCTGAAAGGAATGCTTTTTCATATTTAATGTGCATTTTCCTCATCTCTGTGTGTGTATGTGTTTGTGATTTAACGTAGCTAAGGGTACATCTGGTTTTGCTGATTGGCAAAATGTAGTTTCAAATTTCGGGCTAATTCAAAATTCTGTTTTTTTTCTATGAAAAAGTAAAGGAGGGTCAGTTTGGTCTTCAAAAACCAGATTTGATGTTTTCATTGCACAGGGCACTGTCTTAGGTAGGGAGCATTTGATCTGTTCTTGCAACACTTGTTTACAGTTTTGAAATGAGAAATGAAAAAAACCCAACAGTATTACCATGCTAAACCAATATGGTAAATGACCAAACTGATCTTTTGTACTATTTGTCTTCCAACATTCCAGGTGGAAATAATCCAGTACATTTATATGTTGATTTATTACAGTGTGGAGTAAAAAAAAAATAGAAAGAAGCAATAGGAAAAAAGAAGGAAAAAGAGGAATGAACTAAAAAACTAAGAATTACATTTAAAAATAATAATAATAATAATAATGTGTCAAAACATTACCTTCCAGTTTCGAAAGGCACCAGGACGCCGGTAAGGGGAGACCCAGTTCTGCCTCCTCCATGGCCATTGCTGTGACCATACAGAGGTGCAGCCACTCAGATGGTGACAGGGGGACAGCAACAAGCACCCTCACAACAATTAGCAGCGTGACAATGGTGATGACGCCAGTACGTAAAATTTCCAAATACTTAAAAAGCTGACAGTGTTTTAGCCATCAGTTCCCATAATGATAAATGCAGTAATGGCTCAAAGTGAATTTTCTTTCCATAAAACCACTCCTTTGATGCCTTCACCTAATTCCTCAGGTGCATCGTCCCTTGTCCATCTGTTCCCTACTGAAACTTTCCTTTTTTCCATCTCCCCTGATTCCAGCTCTAAATACTGACCCTAACAATTTTTGTTTCTTTTTCTTCCCCGGGTACTTACTCTTGTGCACAGATTCTTTTTGAGTTTTGAGGGAGTACCTCAAAATCTTGCTGTTTCGCTTGATGGCTTTTGAGAAGGGGTGATAGCTAATGGAATCTAGCTATCATTTGTCTTACAAATGCCAACATGTAATATATTGCTTCTAAATTTAAAATTTTCTTTCCCTCCCATTTCTGGAGATCTTTCATTAGTGCCAACTGCATTTTTTCAGAGAGTGAGGACCCACCTTTTTACTAAATTTTTTTCCTTCCAGTAGGGAATATAACTTATATAATAACTTCCATCAGCAGGTGCAGGAAGGTGAGAAGTACACAGGGCTTTCAGGGTACTGCACCTTCTTCCTGACCTAGAGACACTCAACTTTATGAAGTCCAAAGTCTTTCTTCTATATGTTCCGAACTGGAACCGAGGGAAGTAGGCAGCCGACCCTACCCAGATCGAAAAGCCTGCTCAGATAGCCTCCTGCTTGCGCATGCTGACATCCCCATACACACCGCCTATTTCACTTACTGCTATATCAGTTTTGATAGCGGTATAATAATGACTTCTTGAAGGTGCCTTCATAAACTGCATCTCTACCTGTTTCCCCAGCACTAGGTGTACGTGCTAGCATCCGTATGTCAGCATGCACCTTGCTAGGGTAGGTGCTTGTACATGGAGCCTGTGCCTGCGTTTTGTCTGCGTTTGCTTTGGAGTACCAAGCAGAATAAGTGGCTCAGAAAAAATCTGATTGACACCAGTAGTTTTAAGCTCATGCATGTCTAGCTACTTGTTCAATTTGTTTAGTCCAGTGGTCTCCTTTATTAGGAGCCTTAGGGTTTTTCTTTTGATTTGGCAGGATGATTATAATGAGAGCTCCTTAGTGCTACTACACCAGGGTATCTGCCCACTTGCTCTCAGCCTCTGCTGTATAGCTTGTGATTAATGTAAAACAGTCAGATGCCCTTCAGATCAGTCGAATTTGGGGATTCTATTATAAACACAAAAAGCGTGCTGACCGCACAAAGCCCTTGGTGGTACCAATTAAAGACAGCGTCATTCAGAGTTGGCACTTCTCATGCCGCTGCTTTTTTTTTTCTTTTTCTTTTTTCTTTTCACGGCAAATCTTTTCCGTGGCAGTGGTGGCGCCTCTACCGCCACGCACCTGTGCCACGCTCCAGCCCCAAGGCATGACTTCCTTGGGTAGTGGGGAAACACCTTGCTTTCCACTCTTGCTGCCCAATTTCTGCGCCCCTTAGCTAGCCCTCCATCTGGCCAGACGTGAGCAACGGGATTTGAGTACAATATCTCTTCATGTCATCATGCAGGGATGGGGAGTATTGCCTGGACTGCCCTTAGCAGAAAGCCCTGTGGTGTCCCTTCCCTGCTGGTGCAGTGGCTCCGGGCTGCCACCGCAGATCATTTGATTAATTTCACGGTAAGACCCCAGCTTATCAACATTATCTTTTTATTCCAGTCAGTATTCCAAATATTCCTTGAATGTCACAAGTGAAGAGCTGGATTATTCACAAAGTGTCCAGTGTTAAATCCTATTTACATGCAAAAGTTGTGCCAGCTTACCCTGAGGTTAAATCAGTGCAAACCCCTTCTGTGAGGACTCTTCTAAACTAATGAGAATGACCTCCCATAATTTCTTTAATTAAAGAACAACAACAACCTAAATCAAGATAAAACATGCTTCATATTAAATAAGGTTGGCCAAGCAAATGGTTTTGCATTGCTTGAAATGCTGACTACACTTTTTACACTGACTGAATTACACGAGTGCTTTGGGCAGAGCAAATCTCAGCTCTGATTTCTGACTTCTGGTCGAGCAGCTGCAGCAGTGAGAGGGTGTTACACCTGCCCCCACCAAAGTCAACAGAGGTTTTGCCTCTGCCTGTGAGGTGGCCAAGGTCTCTCTCCAACATACACGTTTTGTGTTAGAGCCCCTGCACCACTTTTGATATTTCACAAATTCATATAAAGTGTCTGGATCAAGACAAAGCATTCTTTTTCCTGAAAGTTACTCCCCCCGCCTCGCTCTGTGTTTGTCAGAAAGGAATAAAACTGCACCATACAAGAGCAGAGAGAAAAAAACTTTATTTCTGAAATTTTATCTTCCAGAGTCAGGCTTTTCCTTGCATAAGGCTCTCCATAAATCTGGGGTCTTGTAACTTTGATCTATTCACCCTCTGTCTACAACATATACTCCAATCGCACTTCTTACTTAATGGACTATAAGGAATTGAGGAACCCTCGTGTAAGAAAAAAACCAGTACTGGTTTCTTATTTCTCTGCTCATTTCTTAAAAAAAAAAAAAAAAAAAATGACCTTTAAAGGCTACTTAGATGACACTTTCAGTTGTGAAGGCAATGGCTATCCTCCTTCCTTTCATTGCTGATTCAGGAAACCGCTGAGCACAGAAGTAGTGTTGTTTCCCATCCAATAACAACAATCTCATCACAAATCTTGCAACCGTCTAAGAAGATCATCTTGTTTATCTCAAGATATCCCCTTCTAATCCAGCTGTTTTCTAAGTCTGTCCTGAGAGGTGATTATTCAGCTGCTTTTCACAGACCTAAACCCTTCACGTGCTCAAGTCACCCGTTCGCGTAGGGGCTGGTGTCTCCCCAAAGGACTCTCCCCATCAGTGCTCAGACCCTCCTGGAAGGGGCTCTACGCCCAGCGAAGCCAACCAGAAAAGTTGCCCTGTGAGGCTACGGGACCTCAGTGGTCCCGTTCACTGTGTCTGTATCTTACTGTAACAAGGACCTTATGAAAAAAATCACTGTGATTAATCCTAGCAGAAAATGTGGGCAAAACTGGAATGGGATTTTCTTCTCAATCAATATTATGGAGCTCCCACCAATCTTTTAATAATGTTTTATTCATGGATGAAGAGATGCTAGGGTCCCAATATATTATAGCCATTCATATTTAGACCTGTAAATGAACCCAAAAATAATTGTAATATTTTGTTGCCTGCTACACGTACAGTATACACTCAGTTTACTAGTATATAAATTAAAGATAAACTGCATTTAATCCCATTAAGCATTAAAACGTAAGCAAACAAATTGACTAACAAAATATAGCGGGATGGCAGAAAAAGAAAATAAGCTCAGAAAATAATTGGTTCTAAGGAAGTAAATGAAAGTTTGTAGTGTGCTTTTTATATGAATAGAGTTCAGAAGAGATTATTTTTTTGAAGTGTTGCTCACAAATCTCCCGTATCCACAATAGATCTTTTGTTAACTGTACCTGCACATTTATTGGGTATGACAGCCTAATAAAATGAAGTCATTTTAATAAACATTGTATCAGAATATCCTATCTTCTATGTGGCAATGTGAATTTCCACTACTGAAGGAAACATTTAACATTCTCACCATTTTAATACTTTTAATAAATATTTGCAATTCCTGTGATAACGCATAATGGCAGAAAAATGCATTGCCTCCAAAATTTATGTGGCTGCTGGCAGGTGGCCATTTTCCAATTTTCTGTCTCGCTAATATACATTTATTATGTATTTCTAAGGGCTTTTTTTTTCAGTATTTGGCTTGCCATAAAATTGCTATTTCTTTTACAAGAGAAAGCGCTCGTGACAAAGAAATTCCAATTGAACCTAAAACTGACAAACGGACATCTGCTGGCCAAGCCAGAAAAGAAAAGCATTTGCCCGATGTAGCTCTCAGTTTGATCCCCTTCCCATCAGCCAAAGCCACAATATGTTTGGATCAAAGACTCATTCCGAACTGGTAAGAAGAATCAGTTCTCGCTTAGTAATATTTTCTGAAGTGTGACATTGCATTGCATCATGTTATGCATGACATGACATGAAATAACATAATGTTACATGATGGGTTATGACATAGGGAAGTAAGATGCAAGTTAATGTTATGCATTACATATCTATTTTTTTTCTGAATTGTTGGATCAGAGCGTATGATGAGCTGTGAGTGGTCTCTTCTATGCTGGCTTTATACAACAGCCATCGTTATAGTATCTGAGCATCTACCAGCAGATAATTAAGCCTCTATTGACAGCTGAAATCCTTGAATCCTTCAACAAGCACGTATCGTTCTCTATATTTAAGTAGTAGTATTCATTTGAAGAGCAAGAGAGCAGTGACTCTCTAAGTATGAAGCATAAACAGGCAGGCAATAAGAAGTGGTAAAACTACTAAAATGATATATATACTTATCCTCTAAATGGAAGGAAGCCGATTTTGTAAAACTCTTTATTGCATTCATAACAAAACAGGGGATATCCTATATCACAGTGCATGTGCTTCTTGAAGAGCCTTTCTGGTAGCAAATGATGTTCAGAGAGCGCGATTTGTTATCAGAGAGCTATTTACGATGGCCAAGATAGAAGGGCACTGAATAAATATCTATAGCTCTCAGGAACTGAAACATGATGGTGCAATAGATGGAAAGAAATATCTCAAATAAGCAGAGGAACAGAACCTCCCTATCAAAGGTGACTGCAAATTCAATAGCTTTTTCTTTTTTTTTTTTTTTTTTTTTTTTTTCCCAAAGCTGTGAAGCAACAGGATAATCCAAATTAATAATATACTGTAACGGAAAGGAAAAGATTGCTGTGTGCCTAAGCAGGAAGTGCTATGTTGGGGGGGGGTTCTTAATGTGCATAAGAGGGATTTTTTATTAATAAGAACTGTATAAAACAAGACCAACAAGCCTTTTCAGACTTCCCGGCCAACGAAACCTGGGACATGTTAGTATTATTACTTTTTACTATTGCTCATAGGTAAAGCATGGGCATGTAGCCACTAGTAGACTCCGAATCTATTGAGAGGACCCGATATATGCAGCGTTGTGAAAATGAAACTTGGGCTACTTACACATGTTATTAGTGTTGTGAACACCTTCCCTCGCCCCCACCCTCTGACTGAATTAAATTTTCTCTGTGATGCACACTAAAAAATATAGGGATAGTATGAAGAAGTAATCACACAAAACACCAGTGTATCATGGGTGCCCTGTGGTCGGATTTTCAGAAGTGCTGAGCACCTGCTGTTTCCAACAGCTTCAGAAAGAAAATATGTACATAGTGCCCTGGCAAGAGGAAGGGACTGTTTCGGGGCCCGCTAGCCAAAGCCCTGCTGGTGTCTTGGTGCCCTGGAAATCACTTCTCCGATAGGATACAGCACGGCTTATTGACCATGCGGGTGACATGCGTAGAAATTAAAGATTGATGGCTGACTTGTAATGAATTAGGAGTTAAAGGTGCAGAGTGTTTTTCTTATATATAATTTATATTTATCTGCTGTCAGACTGCATTCCACTTATCCTGGCCCTGTTCCAATAATGCATTAGCATTACTGCAATTAGTGTGAGAAAAATTAGGTTTCTTCAATCTGTATTTCAATAGGACTTCAGGACCTCTGCAGCAGGTGACAGGACTTCTTGCCAGGATGCACAAATAGATGGACCATTATTAGGGCTGATTTCTGATGCTGATTTGTGCTCTTCCTCTTCTCCATCTATTTTTTTTCTTTGATTAAACTAATTCCTGGAATGATAAATACAGTCTCCCTAGCAAAGGAGAAAGACTGTCCTGTATCTGTGCTCGCAACATGAGGAGAGGTAGATTTGCCTCATCAGATATTGTTAAATATGCTCAGAAAGAACTTCTTGCCCATAAAGAAGGAACTGACAAAAATATGGTTCATTTTGGCACCTTCCACGCACTTTCTAACATCAGGGAGCGCAATCCTGCCTCACTGCAGTTGCACCCTGCGCGGTAGAAGAGGTGCAAGCGAGGAAGACGGTGCATGGCCACAGCAGTGACCGCTAAGTCTTTCTGCAAAGAATCCCTGCATCTTCATGTGCCCGGTTTGAAAAAAGGGGCCAGTCCCCATCAATTTGTTTTTTTTTTTTTTTTTTTTCCCCTGATGCAGGCCTTACAGATAAATATATTGATGTCAGTGGCAGGTATAGACAGGCTGGCATTTGCTGAACCTACATTGGCTCAGTGAAACTTGGCAGGCTCAATTAGGTGGTGGTATTAAAAAAGAATAGGACCGTTTGCTTTGATGAAAGCAAGGCATAAGTGCTGTGGCTAAGAGCTCAGATTTTCACTGTCATGCCCATCAGAGTGTATTTGCTCAGGAAAAGTTGCAATTCGTGTTAGATTACTAGTTGGCATTTGACTGTAATTCATAGAGCAATAAAGGCTACAGAGGGTCTAGTTAGGAAAAATGCAGCTGAGCAGTATGTAATAGCTGCTGGGGCACACAGGCTGTGTTTGAGTTAATCCACTGCCATCTTTCTTTATCTTGGTCAGACACCGCATTCATGTTTTCACCAAAGCAGCAAAGTGACTTTTCATTATGCAAACTACTGTTGCTTCTTGGTCTGGAAAGCCCTCAAAGAGGGTAGTGAGAGGGTGTCTTTCTCTTTCCCTGAACTAAAAAAGCACAAGACTACGAACAGTTAACTGAGAAATAGGACTGGCTACTGTACAAGAGGTTAAATCTCTAATTTGCTGGGGAATTACGGGCAAGTTGCTTCATTGTCTGCATTTTTGTTTTTCCCTTTACTTGACCTATGCTGGCCTCAGTTCAGGAAAGAATCACTGTTTGGAAAAGTGCTTACTGGACTTAATGTGAATGTTTCAGTGCTTTCCTGAACCAGTCCTGGAGATACTGCAGCACTGGATATGTAGAAGACAAAGGCACATTTTTCACTGGTGATCATGGGTTTATGCCAGGACTAAAATTGCAGTTTGGAAGTGATCAGGTAGAAATTTTCTGGATTTTTTTTTTTTAAAACTGAAAATTAATTGTGTCTAATTCTTTTTTATGAAAAGCATCTATTTATTTTGAAACTAATTCAGCTGAAAGCCATGAGAATTGGGTGCAAACTTTTCAATTTTCCACCAGAATTTCTCAGCTGTCTGAAAAATTATGGCAGTCTTGAGTACCTGTGCAAAAAGATAATTATTTTTAATAAATAGTATTATATAATTATGTACTCTACCTTTTATATATTTATACATGTTTATTTTATATATAATTTATGTAATACACAATTGATAAAATTTATATAATAAATAGCTGTATAAATTATTTATTATAGGGTGGTGCTATAATATTATCATATAATACAAATAGTATTATATAATTATATCGAAATATATAATTATATATATTTTATATATATAATATATATAAGGGATTCAGGAGAAAAAATATCGTGATTTTTCTTTGCAATGGACAATATTCAAATATTGGGGTGAACAGACGAAGGCCCCTTCTCACCCCTCCTCCTGCCACTTAAGTCAGTGGCAAAGTGCAGCTCAGAAATTTGCTCATGAGTTCCCTGTTACTAAATGGTAGACTTTTCTCCATACTTTTTTTTGTCTAATTGATTTCTTCTTCCTGAATTTACAGCCATGCTGCCTTTTTAGAACTGCTTTGCGGACTTGCTGTCATGTAATATTTTGTTGTGATTAATCCGTCTCACACTAGAAAACTGTCTGTGTTTTGTTTCCATTTATTTTATGAAGTGGAGGATACGTCATTAAGTTTTTGTGTTACTCATGTTCAATGCAAGTTGATAAGAACCAGATATTTGAAGAAATGGAGAAAAGTAGATTAAAGATTTCCTGTCCCCTAATGGCTAGCTTTCTCTTAGATGAAATGAAGAATTTTTGAGCGGACACAAGTGTGTGATGCAATCATTTCTCTACCAGTAAGCTAACTGTATCAGTGGTCTGAATCTTAGCATCTTTTGATAATGATTTCCTTGTGAGAAGAATTCACATACATGTATTTCGTAGTCTGGTGCATGCATGCTGTTTCCTTAGCAATGGACTGTGGATACTGGTCCAACTCTGCTGGGTCAGTTGTCGAAGTATAATAATTCACCTAAACATTTTTTGGGGGGAGGGTGCACTAGTATTTTCAAATCAGGATGCTCTCTGAAACGGGGCGCACGGTAAGTTTTAATCTCACAGCACAAAGGTTGCCTCAGCTATGAACGGCAGGTAGATGAACGGGAAACAAAGAGATTGCTAAAAAAAAGACAAGCTGCGCTTTGCACAAATGATGCACTTGAGTAGTGAACCTGATCGTCATGCAGAGATTTAAACTTGTGCTGATGCTGTATCGTGGCACCCCGACCCTTTTGAACCTCAACCCCCAAACCTGCAGGGGAGCATTTGTGTTCTCCCCAGCAGCGAGTGCGTTGCTGCTGATTTCATCCGTGTCAGTGAGTTTCGTTTGCTTGCAAAAGATTTCTTGGAAGTAACTTTTCATTACAAAGGGTGGGCATTAAAAAAAAAAAAGAAACAAAACCCCACAAAAACAAGCAAAGAAAAACACCTGACAACAGGGAAAACTGCGGCACTTCTCCATGAACCTTCTTAAGCTCATACATTTTATAAGTATTTAATGTGATACCTGGTAGGAATAGACAGCAGCAGATGACTGCAACAACTTTAAAGAACAGCTTTTTTCTGTCACTTCTTTTACAGTGCAGCCCAACAGTCTTCCTAACAATACCGCTTGCACAGTATCACCATTTCTCTTAGGATAATCAGTATAGGTTGGTAATAATGCATAGCAACATACAATTAAAAATTAATAGTGAAATGATTACATTATTCTCTTCTAGCAGAAAAAAACTCCACCTTACAACAAAGGCCTTTAAAGCACTTTGGCTGTTTTCCAAAATAGCTAATTAATGCTCCACCTAGCACTACTTCTGTGAAGCAGACACGCTATTGCCAGGCAGGAATTGCTAACTGTCTGTTGAGGAACTGGGCAGGTGGCAGGGAAGGCTCTGCTCAGCGTCCCTCTGCACTCGGCAGTGCCAGTCGTACCACGCCAGGAAAGCCCGCTCAAATGGCAACAGCATGGCAAGTCAGTCTTTTATATGATCGGAATAATCCGTGACATTCAAAACTGAGAGACAATGCGTTGGGAAGTCTAGAGAGAGTGGATTTGCTTTCCTCAACACCAAAACAAAGGCTTTGCAATGTTACATATATTATTCTGATCACAAAAGTATCTTGCATTAGGGCTTTCAGCGTGAGATAATTGACCTTGACATTGCTTTCAGCTAAGGGCACATAACTCTTATCGCCGTGACTTATCTTGAAGAAAAGCGTGCAACTGCAAAGAATATTTACTTACTATCTTCTTTTTTTTTTTTATTCTTGAAAACTGTGCACTGCAAGGACAAGTAGGCAGAAGCGTAGTGAGGGATGGAAGGTATTTTTTGTGGATGAACACATGAAGAGGTGATTATGTATTGCTAAAAGTCTAATCCTTGGATAAACTACAGTTTGCTATTAATTCTTTGGACTTGCTTAGCTGCTACTTAACATTTCCATGACTTAACAATTATATTCTTGAGCTAAGAGTAACTTTTCAACAAAATGTGTAGGGATTAGAAACATTGATAATGATATTAATTAATATTAATGGGAGTGACAATATTTGTAGTCATATGACAAACATGAGGAAAGCAGGGCTTTAATTTTATCAATTAATTCTGTTTCTAATTGCTTTCACTATTCAATTGTCAGAACGTGTTCCACTTGCAACAAGGACTGTGTTAAGCAGGACCAAAATTAAGGGGAGAGAGAGATGTGTATTTGTATATGGTATCGTCTGTTACCCAGAAACATATTTAGCTTTGTCTGTGGACTTTGCGTTTTCTCCTATCTGTCTATTTATTATAAATGCCAATCATCTGGAGTAATGGGTTCAGGCTCAGTTGAGACGGGTTAGTAGGTAGAGAGGCAGTCAGGAGCAGAAAATGCCACTTATTGAAGAGCTCTCCAAATTATCAAATATCCTCCTTCCCACACCTTCCCATAGGTGCAGGATGAGCACAGGACAGCAAGACAAGCGGACCTTGGAAAAGAGAGCTCCTTGCGTATATCTATACTGACTACTCAGATTTGTTTAATACATTCGATTGATTGGATCGAAGTTGTCTCTAGAGGAAGACAGAGCGCTGCAGTCCATTGGCCTTAATCCTTCCCTGTGCTCCCGTATCTTTATACTGCTCCACCAGCTCAACACCACCGTAAAACCAACATAATCCACCCTCAGCGCTCCCTGGTGTGAGGGAAATCCCTCACCGGATCCCTCGCTGAGCATCACAGCTGCCACAGAGGCTTCTTGGCACCAGGAGGAAGGCAAAACCCTCCCTGCGGATGTGTCCAGTGCAGGGCAGAGCCGTGAGATGATGCTCTTGCTTGGTGTCCCAACAGGCTGGGGTGTGCAAAACCCCAGCCATAAGGTTGGAGGCATCCATCGGGAAAAAAATCATATCCATAAAGTTTTCTGCATGAAAATCTTCATGTCCTGAAACCGCTCTCCTCAGAGAGATTTCAGCCCATAAAGAAATCTTAATGCGTTGAAGTTTCCCTCCGCACAGAGGCTTCACCACATAACAATCCAAGAGGCCAATAAATCAAATAATGACTATCATCTCCTGGGGCAGCCGCAATAAAAAAAAATACCGCCGGCTACGAATTGTGCTTTTGATGGCTCTACAGGCAAAGATACCAACAATCTCTACAACTGCTAATCCCCTCACGCGGTTTTACACTTGCTGCCCTCTCAGTCTGTGCCCGGATGCTGTATGCAACGTTTCGGGGTCTGCTTTTTCTTCTCAGCTCATCCCTCCTCTGGTCCTCCTTAGGATTACACCCCTGTAAGACTGAATAAATCTCTCACCAAACATTGCACGTACAGGTGAAGGAAGTTATCACCCAGTAAATGCTGGTTTAGTTGCCTTTTGGCTTTTGCCAGCTAAACTGGGAAAAGTTGCGGTCTACTCGCCTTAGCTATGTGGATGTTGGGTGCTAGTGCGGGAGGGAAAGTGGCCTGCGGAGTTCCTCATCAACACCCCAGTGAATCTGGGGGGACTCGCCGACAAGGAGGAGGGAATACCCCCAAATTTCTGCTTCTTGTGGGCTGGATACTCTGCCCATCCCATTCCCCCTCCTTGTTGACAGCCGAAGCTGATCCCTAGCATATTTGCATCTACGCGTATTTTTAGGATAAAATCAGGAAGCATAATTTTGTCTTGTTGTGCAAGCCACACTGTCAAAAGGCATTCAGGACAGATTCAGATCTTTTGTGCTCGTATAAACGTTGCTGCTTCTCCATATTCCCATCAGGGGACAGAGCTCAGAATTAGTCCTTTTGTGTTTGTTTCCACTACACCGGGATGGACCTGTGAGCCTTTGCTTTTCCCCATCAGGAAGCATAGATTTAACGTATCGAACGCACCAGAATTGCTTAATGAGTGCTCAGTGAATATTAATAAAAGTTTGGACGTGACTTAGGCTACAATGGATGAGAAGTTTGAAAGCTTTGGTTCAAGATTACAGGAGGCTGTGAGAAAATATGGTATCCAGCAGCTAGCATATAGTGCAGATATTTCACTATCCAGGGATCTCTAATTACTAATAATGTACAGGAACAGTATGATATGTCCTTACAATTGCAGAATCCTTTTCAAAGATAATCTTTAATAGTTTATTTGACAACCTGTAAAATTATAGAAAATTATTAGTCTTGGGAATTACAAAAATCCCCATAGTACAGTCAAACAATAAAATTATAATTACCTGTGGGTAATTGAAATTTAACTGTTTTTTTATTGTATATTACACATCAATAGCAACATAAGTTCAAGAGTGTCCCCCTCCCCTCCCTTTTCTTTTCCTTACAGAAGCGGGGAAAATGGACAACCCTGCTGGTAGCTTGTGAGCCCTTGTCACAGAACAGAGCCTGAACAATTTCGATTAAAGCAGTATGTTCGAGACTGTCATTAGACCTGCATTAAATTACATATCTGGAATGTTAAAAATAAAGAGTACTGAAGCTTATTCACAGCTACCTGTGGTAAAGTATGTAGTCAAGGTTTTGATTATCTTTAAAGTTCTTATTTTTCTCTTTTCTAAAAGTTATTGTTTCGTCAAACAAATATCTAGCACGTTTAAGAACAGTATGAGCACATGATCAGAATTGCTAAAGATGGATAAAGCATTAGCGTGTTTCCATTCTGTGCTCGGTAGTATTGTTTAGTACTAACAATGGTAATTTATCAATTATACAAGAGGGAACAAAGCTCTTTGCTGTCTCTTAGCTCCAGAACTACCTATTACGAGGCCCAAAGCTTGAGACCCCTTCCAGACCTCGGGCGGCATCATTTAACGTTAGCATTTGCATTACCAGGTTTTGCCTTGTCCTCTCTTAGTGACCCCATGGAGGCTGCTCAGTACTCAGCACCATGGCGCATCAAGACTTCCATGGCTTTTTTCCTAAACCAGGAAAATGATAACCTTTTTTCTTTTTTCCTTCTGAACCAGGGCTCTTGATAATGAGGCACGACTGTTCACTAGCCCTCCTGCCTGCAGCCTGCTCTTCTTGCCTAGTAGTGAGACCGTCCAGTCCCCTCTTGCCGTGTCGCTTGTGACGGCATTAGAGATTTGCAGAACAAGCTTAAGGACAAAACCCAAGCTTTTTGGATGCTGTGTGGCCAGCATAAACCCTAAAATACGGTATGTTTGACAATTGATTGTCTGTATGACAGCTTTGTTATATACTACTAAGATGCACAGTAACAGTGTTTGCGTCTATACAAGGATCAGGCTGGCTACTTTTATTTGATTCTGTAAAGTGCTTTGTGATCATTTTGTGAACGTAACCGCACAAGTGAAAATATCTCTGTTTTATTAAGAGTTTCAATTAAAGTGTTTAATACACAGATTTTATCGTGAGAGAGGCATCACAAAGACTCAGTACAACATAATGGCAAGCCAGGTATTGTTATGATTATTATTACTATTATTTATGTATAATCATTGAAGTATTAACTGAAAACTGGGAAATGGAGTTCCTGAGCCCCAAAGAACTCACAGTAACAGCTTTTTTTGGAGGAGGCAACAGTAGCAAACCATCTCTGCTTTGTGGCACAATTAATGGTGCATACAGCCCAGTCTGGAAATCCGTGATCCTGAATGGGTTTTCCCATTTCCAAAGATGAAAGAAGGCAAAAAATTCAGTTGGATCCATCATCGCCTGCCTTTTTTATTTAGGTGCCTTTTACTCTTCCCACCGCCTTTTTTTCTCTGCCTGTTGGTCGGCGTGAAGGGCATCCCTGCGCATTAGAGCTGTGATGCGTCTCTTTACCCAGCAAAGCAGCTGGAAAGTTCTCATCAAAGTGGTATTTGAACGCCTTTACAAGGGACCTGAGGAGAGAGAGTTTGCCTTTCTCGCTTGTCCTGCCCATCTGAGATTTTTAAGTGTCTTGGCCTCCTAAAAGCTCAAGTGGAGCATTCGCATTAGATTTAAACCAAGTATAAATCTTTCAAAAGGAGAAATCCCGAGAGGGACTGTATCATCAAAGCAGTTAATGGTCTAAGCTACAGCAGAGGAGAGACAGGGCTGGCCCAAAATCGTGCTCCTTATGCCAAATAGCCGCGACCTCGTGTAACGCAGTGAGGAGATGTAGCTGAGAGTTTTGTTTTGCTTTGGCTGTTTCCTCATCCTGACCCTTGACCAACACCTGAAGGCTACAGGAAAGTTTTTCTCCATCCTTATCTCGACCCTCATTCCCTAGCAGATTCCAGCTGCTGAGCTCAACTGCCCTGAAAAAGAAGCTGGATAGCTGTTGTCCACTAGGATTTATATGTATGGGATGCTTGGAAGCTAAATCTTCCAACCACTAAAATGCACCATACTGTAAGACAAAGAGCAGGAGATAAATTTTCCTGCCTTTTTGAAATTTCTGCTCGTGTCACTCACTGAGGCTAATTTTTACCATTTTGACTCCAGTGAGAAGAGCTGTTCCGACATGAGTGTCTTACTCTGCACTGTGATGCAGGGAGGAAGTAAGAGCTAAGGATGAGCAATTGTAACACTGTCAGGATTAAAGCCAGGCCACATTTTTCATTTTGCTAAAAGTCACTTTTTTGACATAGGAATCGGGAAAATACATTGATGCAACATGTTGAAAAGGACCAAAAGGTTATTATTTGCTCCCACAAATACGATTCAAATAAAGAGACCCAGGCCTTATGGTAATGGGAAAATATTTTCAAGTGAAAACACAAGCTTTTAGGGATAGCCATTGACACCGAGTACAACATAATGGGAGGGTCCAAAAGGGGCTTCAGGGAGCTCCTCATGGAAAGTGCCATTAACGGTCCTCATTTTGCTCCCATCTGTAGGGTGTTTGAGCTCACAAATGTTTAGGTAAAGAAGGCTGCAAGCTTCCAAAAAAAAAAAAAAAAAAAAAAGGGTTAGGCTATTTTTCTTTCTCATGGATGAGGTTAGAAGGTTAATAAAAGAGTTAATCCTGGCCTGCCCTGCAAAAGGGAACAGCTCACATTTGTGAGACTTCAAAAGCCTTTGGAGTGTGTGTGTATGGATGTTGTTATTTCCTGCCAGAGCTGTCCCAAGAAGACGGGGGCAGGGGCCTGCTTTTTGGAAGAGGAGTTTGGCCTTTAAATCAGCTGGAGTGAAAACAAAAAGGTTAGTGTAAAATGTTTTTGAGCGTAAACCCCAAAGTTCTGGGTATTTTTTCATTTTTTTCCTGTGAGAACCTAAAATTAAAACTTACTACAGAGCAATGGAGGCCAACCGAATGGCCCAGAGAGTCTGGTTGTTTGGTTTTTAGAAATTTCATTAAGTTGACTTAAACTTTTAAATATGTTAACATTTTGAAAGAAAAAAAGAAATAGTCAATTTAGGAAACATTCAGCAAAACCATCTCTCCTCAAATTTAAAAAAATAGTATAGTAGTGAGAAATGTTATATAAATTTACTAAATGGTTTGGTGGACCTGAAAACATAGAAGACCCAGAGAGCATTCTGTCTGAAAAACAAACCACACACCACTTGTTCCCAAATGATGGCCCCCTGAATCCCTGAAGTGATAGCTGCTTTGCTGTCGTGGTTTAACCCCAGTCAGCAACTCAGCACCACGAAGCCGCTTCCCCCTCCCCCCTCCCAGTGGGGTGAGGAGGAGGAAAGGGAAAAAAAAAGTAAAACTCGTGGGTTGAGATAAGAACAGTTTAATAACTAAAGTAAAATATAATACTAACAATAGTAATAATGAAATATAATAATAATAATAGTAATGAAAAGGAATATAACAAAAAAAAGGAAGGGGGGGGAAGAAAAAAACCAGTGATGCACAATGCAATTGCTCACCACCCGCTGACCGATGCCCAGTTAGTTCCCGATCCGCGATCCGCACCTCCCGGCCAACTCCCCCCAGTTTATATACTGGGCGTGACGTTCCATGGTATGGAATACCCCTTTGGCTAGTTCAGGTCAGCTGCCCCGGCTGTGCTCCCTCCCAGCTTCTTGCACACCTGCTTGCTGGCAGAGCATGGGAAACTGAGAAGTCCTTGACTTAAGATAAGCGCTACTTAGCAACAACTAAAACATCAGCGTGTTATCAACATCATTCTCACACTAAATCCAAAACACAGCACTGTACCAGCTACTAAGAAGAGAGTTAACTCTGTCCCAGCCAAAACCAGGACATTTGCTAACCACTTTCAGCTTGCTGGATCACCAGCTTCAAGAAAGCCTCAGTGCTGTGATACAAGTTGGCCACTCCTTAAAGAAACAGAACTTGCTCTGAAGCAGCATCTTGTATTCAAATACAGGAAAATGGGGCCAAAGCTCTGTTGCACAGTCTTTAGTCAATGGACAAACACGTTGCCCAGTGATTTTGCTGCACTCAGCCAAGGGTTTTAGCGGTGCAGCTTTTCAGGCTTGTACTTTTCAGGGTTTTGCTCCATCTGCTGCATGATGGCTGCGTGAATGTTAGCAGGCTGGGACAAAGCCATCTTAGAGAGGGTGATTAATTACAGAATAGGCTTTTCTGAGCCTCTTCTCATCTGTGTGGTGTTTTCATTCTTGCCATTTGTAACCACAGAAGGGTTTGAGACCATAGGTGGAGGACGTGCCTGCATTATGGCGTGCAGAGAGGGGTTGGACACTCTCGTTTCTTTGCCTCCAGGCGGCTCTACGTTATGCCCAGCCGATTACAGCACCGGGCAGTTATTTTTATAAGGAGAGCTGGGTGTCCATTTGCTTTCCAGCGTTGAGGGAATGCTTATTGCACAACATAGAAAATTACCTCAGGCCTTGTTAGGTTTTTCTGGAAAAATAGATACTACAGTCTGGGTTGCTTATATGCCTCCACGACTTGGTGTCCCCCTGCACACATGAGGGTCCATACTAAGAACAGTGTAAATGTTATAGTCGATATCCCTTGGCAGAGAAACTGCACTGCAATTTCTTTTTTCTTCTTTTCTTCCTTTTGCGCGAGGCTCCTGTGCTACCAGCTAACCGTTTCCTATAAGGAAATGGCATTGTGGTAAAGTTATATAGTGTATCATATTAAATTTTATAACAGTGCTTTGTGTTTTGAAAAGACTTGGGGGGGGGGGAAACAGCATCAATCAGGGAACCACATTTGATAGACTCAGAAGGGGCCTCCTGGGTCATTTTGTCCAAGACCTCTATGAAACAGGAAGGCTTCTGCAAAATACCTTTCCCATAAATGTATCTAACCTTTCCTTAAAGACACTGAGTGATTGTGCCATAAATACCTCAAGCAGGTAAACTAGTCTGATTGACCTTACGATCAAATAGTGTTTCCTAATACTGTATATAAGGTAGAACTTTCCATTCTTTCAGCTGTAGCTAAGCAAGAAAAAAGGGCAAATACACAGTAATGGGCAACAATACAGACTGCGCAAACAGTTTTGCTTTCACTTTACTGCCATCACCTACCATAAATCTGGATGTACCATTGATACTTGGTTTCCCAGTGTAGTGTCTGTGATCCTTGTAGTATCTATCTCACTTTGTCTCTGACTTTTGGAGAGCCAACATTACAGAGTGTAGAAATAACGAAGACGTACGAGCAGCACTTTCCGATTCAGAAAGCCATTCAAAACCCTATGCCATATAGTTAAAGTATTTATTTCTATTTTCTATTTATTAGAATTTGTGAGTTGTTTCTTGTCAGGACCATGGGAGCTAGGGGAAGCACAGGGCTTTCTACGTCTCCGTCAGAGCGTCAAAGAATAATTTTCATTCTCCTCCAACAATTGTGCATACTGAAAAATAAATACCTGGTAGTTTAGCTGTTTGTTGTTGCAATAGTAATGCATTGTGTGCTGGTTATGGCCCCATACTGCTCTGCCTTCTTTCTCTCAGTGAATGTTAGGAGAAGTGTCGTTTTGTGTAGATGTGTTATTAAATCACAGACACATTCATTTCTGAGAGCTTCCTGAGCTGCACATAAACTATCTTTGGCTTGCCTTTTTTTTTTTTTGCCCTTTTTTTTTTTTTTTTTTTTTTTTTGCAAGTGCTGAAAGATGGTGAGAGAGCTGAAGGCCAGCCTGCTACTTATGGAAAGGGGTTGTCTCATGGTGTCCATCTCACCTGGCTGACCACTACCTAATTCATTCTGGACGTAGGAGAAAGGAAAGGACACCCTTCAGGGTATCCTTGCAGCTCCCAGGGAAAAGCACGTCTTTAATAGCTGAATATGCCACCTTGGTGGTAGCGAGGCATTGCTGTCAGATGTAAGAATGAACAACCATCTTACAGCCATACATCCATCAGGTTTTATTGCTGTCACCAGCCACTTCCTGAACATCCAGCATCACACCCAAATGAGACACTGAAGAGGTCCAGTAAAAGCTTGTGAAAAGGTCTGGGACAAACATTATTTTAACTGATCCCCAGCAGGCCCAGCCGGACAGCCTTTCTTTACTAGACAATCTCATAAGAATACTATTCACAACCTGGCCCAGTGAAGCGTATGTCAGACTAGCTGTGGAAGACTCTAGAGGAATTTCTTCTTCAGAAGATCCGAGAAAGGAGTTTTACAAGGCTGAGGTATCCTGAGCTTGGTTTTAATGTCCATTTGTTGTTCTGGGGTAGATCAGGCCGTCCTCTTTTTTTTTTTTTTTGGCTTTTTTGTTTGTTTGTTTGCTTGTTTCATAGTTGTACTTCTCATACACAGAGGACTGCCGCATAATGGGCCACGAAAACTGGAGTTAAGTCCTAAAAGCAAAAGACACAGAAAAGGTAAGATAATTTAGAGAGAACATGGTGATCCTGGGTTTGAAGACATGTCGGTGTCTGCATGTTCCTGCCCACACTTTTATGATGCGCCTCCTTTATGCCTCATGCCTTTGTGCCAATTCAGACTGGCACTCACTTGTCCTTCTCAGCTCAGCGCTAATCATTTCACAAAGACCTTAAGCCCTGAAAATACAGATTTTTTTAAAATGCCTTCTCTATACAATTAACTAAATGCCATCCTTTCTCTGCTGTGCAGAGTTTTAAAATATTTGTTTAGTATTTAATCACATAGAAATACAGGCTAAAATAGATCTCATCCAGTTGTTTAAGGGCAGAGGCTGGTGAGATCTTGACAATTCAATCTGATACTATAAAATCACAAGGGAATGTGAAATACCTATGCCAAGAAAAAGAATACAAATACTAATAGACCTGCTGTTTATTGCTTATATTCTTTTCAGCCATTGTCTTTTTCTCATCGAATCACCAGATCAAGCTTCCCTCATAACAGAGACGAGGCAGTCCCGAGCCTAGCTCACCCCTCACTCCCTTCCTGCCTTAAACTCCTAGCTGTAACAGCAGCCCTTCTCTGCCGAGATGATTTGAAGCCCACACAGCATTTGCTTACGTAGGATCCTGGGTACTTGACCCATGTGACAAAATCAGGTCCGCTTCCTTCATGCTGACCTGCTTCAGTCCCACATATCCCCCATTTTCCTCTTGGTGCCCCTCCATTCCCTAGATTGTAAGTACTTGGTGTGGGGAGAGAAATATATTTTTGTTCTGTTTTGTTAGGAGGGGGAATGATGGCAAAGAAGGCTTTTTTTGTTCTTTCAGTCATATTATTATTTTTGAGGGAGGTTTTTTTTTTTTAGCACAGACGAGTTCTGACCTGTAACTGTGCTGTTAGGTACTCCTGAAAACAAAAAGTGCATTTGCATCAGGTGCTCCTAAAACAACAACAAAAAAATCATATATCATAGAGGTTTTCTGATCCCGTTCAGTGCACAAATGCCAATCAGAAGCAAGTATCTTGCAATCCATTTTGATATTTACAACAGAACATAGCATATCATTTAATTTAAATTTGCAGCATGCTCAGTGTAATTAATGCTGTGCAGTGCCTAGAAAATCCTGATTTCTTAATGTGATACAATGCATGCATGCTGAGACCATTTTTTTAAACTACTGTATCATTTTGGAACATTAATGGGGAGGCACTACCATTAAACAGGAAAAAGAGCCATGCTCGCTTTCTCTTTATGAAACTTCCATGCAGCTCCCAAAAATATGATGCAAACTACAGGTTTGTTTTAAAAGAGGAGGGGAGTCAGAGATTTAATTTTCCCTTGACACAGCATGATGCCTGAATAGCCAGGCAGCTATTCCTAAATTATGTGCATTTCATTCCTAGGAGCTGTGAGCATTTTGAATGGGCTGTTGTTAAATACAGTACACAAGCATAAATACTCAAGGGAACAGCTAGCTGAAATTTTGGCATGAGCAGAAATCTGATATCTATCATGGCAGTATCTGAGCACGTAATAATAATGCATATTGATTTGTCAGGAGTGCTAAGAGAGGGGGTTTGGTATTCTGGGATGAGAACTGTTAAACTTGGGGACATCTTGTGTGATTATAAGCAGCCATGGTATTTGTGTGCTGTGGTTTTGGCAGGGACAAAAATGTTCACATGTAATCTCTAGACCTGTGACACTGGCCTGGGTCTCATTTTTGGAACCGAACCCAAGAGACTGAACGCATGATAAAGATACGTATATATTATACATAAATGAAGCATGGGGAATTTACATCTGTACCTAGAAAGTTAGGTAACAAAAAGGCAACGTGTTTGGCAAGAAGGGTCGGGACCAAAAGCCCTTCAAGGTCAGGAGCTTTACTGCCATGACTTCAGTGAGCTTGGGTGTTAGGTTACCTACTTTTATCAGACAGCTATATGATTTGAATTGTGCAAAAAGAAGAGAAAAGGAAAAAAAAAACCAACACAACCCCTATCATTTTACAAGGTATCAGTTTCTACCAGAACATACTCTAAAAGCTCTGTTTATAGACCTGTTGATAGCAAAGCAAATTCTTCAGGTCCTCTAAATAAATCTGTTCCTAAATATAATGCTTCAACTTCTATATTCTCATCTGACACCTGACAATTCAACCTTAAGAATAATTGGTCCTGTCTTTGAACCTCTGCAAATACTGTATGAGGAGGGTGGACAATTTATTGATTTAGATTGATTTTTGTAAGAAGCATATGAGACAGATACGGTATCAGGTGTCACACACTGTATATATTACGCTCCTCGAAAACATCCATAGGTGACGAGGCAGGGTTCAAGAGTATGCGGAGGTAATGTTCAGCGAGCACCTGCAAACAAAGCCGTCCTGCTGTGTGAGACCTCTCTGAGTAATTACCTAAGAGGGACACCAGCCAGGAACAACTGAATTGGCCAAGTTTGAATTTCAGGGGTGTGATGAGACTGCTTTTCTGTTGGGAAGCCATCCTGAGCTATGTGCTATCTCCAAAGGAAGGAACCCAAAGGGTTATTCTACTGCAGGTTGCCCAACCCGTTGCTCCGTTCCTGTTTTCGGTGTCAAGCCTCAAGAAGGGGCTGGAGGAACAGACAGCTATCAAAATGCATGGTCAGACGTTTCCACGCCGGTAAGTGTATTTTTTAGTGCTGTGGTTATTCGAGAATGTTACAAGACAGGACAGTGGATTTGTCAGGAATGAAAGCATTTGTGGACTGGCTGTTTAGTTTGTGACAAAAATTGTCACTGATATTAATAGCTCCGAGCCCCAGTAAAGACCTAAAAAACCTAGGGAAATGGCAGAACAAAAGAAGACAGAACCAAGATGGCACTGAGGGTCTCATCACTAGGGATGATGATTAAGACGTGAGACGGAGGGCTGTCCCCCTTGTGTTCGAGTTTGGCTGGGGAAATCGCCCTCCTCCCGCTATCTCGCTTCCCTCATCTATAATGAGGGAAAGAATAACTTTGCAGCGTACTTTACATTGGCATTGCATGCTAACTTCATTACTGTTTGCAACAGCCTGTGCAATCCTCAGAGGAAAGGAATAATAACAAAGAAAAAAATGATAATTACCAAGCACATAGTTTTCATCTATAATCTTCATTTCAGGATTCACTATTTCTGATGTCAATATTTTATAATGGAAGAATGAGATATGCTAAGTTTCTGTTTGATGGAAGTAAATTCAGATTTAATATTGCCGAGGAGCTGAATTTTTAATACACTAGAGCAGTATGCAGACATTCCCCGTTTGCTGCTCCTGCCGCTCCTTTGTACCAGTTCAGTGATGTTCCCGTGACCAGGCAGAAAAATGGAAAGAAGCTGCTCTGAATTTTCAGTGGGGTGACAGTACTTTGTCATTTAGCTCTGTCACGATAATTGGGAGTGTCACAAAATGAAACAACATGACACACCCCTGGTAAATGAAGAGTTTTCAAAGTGATGTACAGCCCCTGTCAACTGCCAAAGCTTTTGTTTGTTCACAGAGGAGTGAGGCAGCATTTCCAGAAGAAAAACCACACTGAAGAGGCACACTTATAAAGTTTGTTGTAAATTGATTTCCTCTGTGTTTTTATAAAATTGGATATATCGTATGAACAGGATGAAAATATCCTCTTTTATCACATGCTCCCGGCTTCCAACCTGCTGAGGACTTTCCACAAACTCTTTAGGAATTTACCTCTTTTTGTTAAATTGGGTTGGATCTCATTAATAAAAGAATGGTATAATGGAAAAGAGTTTCTAAAATTATACTGTAACCTAGAATTGCAGGTTTCAGCTTTCTCTGCCTGAAGAAAAAAATTCTGAAGCATTAAACTTACTTTATCAAGCATTGCACCTGACATGCTCTCATAAATTTTACATACATTTTAACTTACTTTAATATTATGCAGGCTTGGTTTAAAATATTCTCATGAAGTAACTAAAACGAAGCTGCTCAGCCATAAATTAGAGCTAAAAAAAATACTTGTTCCCCCCCACCCCATCAATATTTCTTTACTTAAAATCATGTGTTGTATGTAAGTAAAATTTTCCCTTGCTGAGATACTTTGTATGTCTTAATAGGACTACCACAGAACCAGTGAGCCATATTTCTGTAGCGTTAAATGCACTCCCTTTGCTTTTTTAGAGGTATCTTGTCTAAAAGCAGACATTAGTAACCCTTTGCACGCCATACTTCAGCTAGGCCCAGGGCCCACAACGAAACATTGAGCCATATATTTTTACAGGAGCAGCCGTACAGCAGCCCCGCTCATCGGATGGGCAGATGAAGGGACAGACGGAGGCTTTGTGGCGATGCCTCTTGCAGCGCAGCACGGTCGCGGCACCCCAAGGACGCCCCTTCGGCCAATATCATCATCCAGCAGGTACGACATCATTGACAACTCATCACAAAGCTCCATTTGTGTCCTGATTTCTTAAGCTATTTCAAAGTCAGAGCTAAATTACACAAACATTTGCCTATCTAGACATAACAGGACTGTTATGAAATACTGTCAGCTTGTTGCCATTTAGCCTGAACACACACTGCATGTGTCTGTCAGGCCATACTTGGGCAGCTCTGCAGCATGCAACGTGTCCCAGACACTGGAGTGATTATGTCTGAATACTCCTTATCTGATTTAAAAGCCGACAATGCTACACATCTGTGCTTGCGAGGCTCCGCTGTTGCATTGCGATGCCAGTATTTATTTTGCTTCTGCAAGTTAGTTTTCCTTGAGAAGCAGCAGGGGCCTTCTTCAATGAACTGAAAAATGTGTATTGTATGAAGGTCTGTGGAGGGTTTGTACTGTAGTTCAATGGGCAAATGTGAACCCAGGGGATGACATTTCATTTAAACATTTGGTTTACATCTTTACATGCCAAAAATATTAATGTCTTGACTTTAGCAAACTGAATTCAGCACTTTTTTTTTTTTTTCTTAAATGAAGTAATTATAGCCAAAACATTCTGTGGGTATTTATTCTTCCTTCTCAAAGGTGGAGTTTCACACACGAACATTTGGTTTCAGGGCTGAATTGTCAGTATCTGCTCACTTGACGCTTTCCCGTTAGTTTGTATTGGAAACCACCAGTAGTTTCTTTTCTTGTGTTTATTGTATTACACTCAGACCTTTGATCAAGACATCTTGGATAACAGCAAAGTCTAGCTTAATGCCTATTTGCTATTTGGAAAAAAAGTGAAGAATATGGTTTCTGTCAAAGGATCTATGAAGACAGTTAATGTAATTGAGAAGCAGAAGGGCATTTATGGAAGTGCATCTGAATGTCCTCTTCACATATAATTGCATCAGGAATTCTACATTAACATGCAAGTCCTGTCCAAAGGGGAGAAAAAAAAAAGCAGCTTATTTTTAGGTAGAAGCCCTCAGTGGGCAGTAAATTACCCATAATATCCCCCAAACTAGCAATTAGCCCTGTTTGCTGACTACCTGAATTGTTTCACAGTAGTTCAGCACAGTCTTACCAGTTATCACCATACTTATCATCAGAGATTCAGTGTATGATTCCTGCAGCTTCACATACTGTATGCCTAAGGTCAGTCATAATAACAAATACATTTTATTTGCTTCTTTTGGCCCTTCAGAACTGTTTTCTCAGGCTTCAACATGTGAGGATAGCTGATGCTGCCATGCTGCTTAAATGGCAAGAATTTGAAAACAGAGAGCAATTCATAAGTGTAGGTATACTTTGGTACTAGTTAATATGAGTGTTTTGTATTTATTCCCATATTAGCAGACAGTCCTAAGCATCTGCTCTGAGAGACTGAGCTTTCTACCAATTTCTAGGGTTTTCTCTTCAGAAGCTCTGACACTGGAAGACATTTTTCAACCCAGGCCTGTAACTGAGGAGTGTAAAACCAGAAAATATGGAAACAAAAACCTATGGAAATTTTTTCCTTAAGGCTGCTGAGCAGTTTTCATATCCCTAAATATGAATGCTTTGCCAAAATAGTAACTCAGTTTTGAAAACAATAGCTATATTGCCTCCTTTAGTGGTAGATACAGTCGTGGGACTACACATGCACACAAATACAAGCACACACATCCTAACAGCATCATTTTCACTGAACAGGCCTTGGTTTGAAAGAATACAGAGTAAAAATGAGACTAATCGAGCACTTGCAATAGAGTACAGAAATGTTTGGACCCTGAGCATTAAAGGTTTATTTTTAAGCACCATGCACACCTTTCCAAGTAATGCTTTAATTTAGACATTATTTCTCAGGCAAAATCCAACTGAATTAACATACACCCTATTACCACCATTTAAATCCCATTGTCAATGCTGGTTCTGCCTCACTTTATACTGACATAGACCTGTATTCCTGCCTCTGATCTGATGGACTAGGTCTGGGTCCGTCAGGTAATGAAGAAGATGGAACAGGAATTCATGCTGAAAAGGAACATTTGAAGACTGCTTCTCGTTTGCAAATGTACTCCGAGAAGCAGAAAATGGGAAGATCGCCTTTGTCTGGCTCTAGCTAAAATGCTTCAGCTTCTTGTTTCATGATCAGGAACATCAGCTCTGTGAACAGACAAACTGCCTACTCCGTATATCCAAGAGAGGCTCTCAAAAGAGCAAACCATCTGTTAAAGGGTAAGCTATCACTCTGAGTTTTTTTGCTCTGGTGGGGACAGATTAATGTAAAGCACATTGCTTGGCTACAGGTTGGCAGAAGGAAACAGCCCTGAGCTGCTCTGCCATTTTATACCTAGTCATGCTGCTGGAAAACAAAGGCAAATGACAGAGAAGACTGTAGGTGAAAGAATGATTTCCTTCTCAGTTAGTTAGGGTTTAAGCCAGGACACTGAGACAAGAGTCGTATGACCAACTTCACTACCCTGAGAATCACTCAAAGCGGCCCCAAATCTCTACTATTTCAGCAGCAGATCCTCAAGCCGCGAGTCCATAGGCAATGAGCTCCCAGTTAATGGCTTAGTGAGGCAGTGACCGCAGTGAGCTGTTTGGCCATCTTCACAAGGCACGCAAGGGGAAAAAGGGAAGCCTTGGTGGGGACAGTGCCAGCAGACTAGTTCTTCAAAAGAAGAACTTTTTTCCTAGAGAAAAAAAAAGTCTTTGGGTTGAATGTTGTTTCCACCCTTACTAAACCAGGCCTTGACGAAGAAAAAATACAAATAAGTTGATCATAAATTAAGAGTCATCCCCGTCGTGAGCATGAACGTGCATACCTGGCCAAGGCAGGCAAAAGCAGATTGATTAAACAACAAAGTTCACCTTGTTTTCTGAGTTGAAAGCTCATGCTGTTTCTTGGCAGAACAGGCATGTCAGGCCTGTAATAACCACTTGCTACCTTGCTTCGATCAGCGTTAAAACTAGAACAATATTAACATCTTGGGGAAAATCCATCTGGAAACTGCTTTCTGGGGGAAAAAAATGAAAGGGAGGTGACTGAATACCACACTCAGTGTTTATTTATTTATTGATTTCATAGTAACTTTAAGGAACTTCAAATTTCTCCCTCCCCTCACCTGAAAATGTTGTATTTCAAACATTTTCTGTTAAAACGCAAAGCTGAATACTTGTTCAGAAAGAAGTGGCAAAGAACAGCAGTTCTTCAGCTGAAGGTAAACTGCTTGGTCTGGCAGAGGCAGAGGTTTGTATTTGCTGTTTGGTTTTACTCTGGAGGAGGCTTTTGTGCGCACAACTTACCGCGAATCCATACGCCCAGCACAGCAGGGCGGCACTACCTGGGACAAAGCCAGCCCGACAGAGGCATCGCTCCCGTAACAAGCGAGTGGTCAGAGCATCCCCAAACTGTGATTCAGAGCAACCACACACACTTTGATGTGGGAAAGCTGTTGCGTTTACACCTTAGGGGTTTGAGGTTGGAACACAAGAGCTGAACTTTAAAAAGACTGTGGGAAAAAATGGTTACTTTTTGCTGACATGGTAATACTAAAATTGACTACTTCTTTTTCCTCTTGATGTCCTGGTACGAATACAGCCTTGACGCTATTTTGCGGCACCTCTTCTTTCTGTTGAATCAACTAACATGATAGCTTCAGGATTCAGAGGACACTTGTGCTTGGCATGAAAAATTTTATGTAAATCCTGTTGTGGGGAAGTTAATGGAAAACTAACTGGGTAAGTGAGCCAAAGAAAGCCTTTCATTTATAGTTTGCTCTGATTTTTTTTTCCCTGAAGCACTGCACTCCAGCATTGATAAAGTTTGAAGACTCTACTAATGATGTAGAGCACACATGCTCTAAAATCCATCTACTCTATGTGAATGCTACCCTGTACTGCTGGTTCAGCTTGGAAGCTCACTGTGAATGTGTTGGAGACTTTCAGCATCTCCAAAGTATTTTTGGAAAGCAAGCAAATGATTCAGGGTCTGGACACTGGATTTTTAAATTACCAAAATATTTATCACTTACTCTGAAAAACACTTTGTCACAAAGAGCTGGACTACGAAGAGGGCATTTGGCTCTGGATTAATTTTAGATGAAGTTTTAGGACCAGGCTAGGCTGTAGGTTTGTGTTCAGCGATGCTTAAATGTAATGCGCTGGCCTTCCTACATCCTGGCCTGTAACTGTATGGGATCATGCTCTGCCAAAGTTCTGTCACCTTGGGCCTCATTAGCATGAGAAAACAGACCCCTTTTGGCTTTGTGTCTCACTGAAAAATAAACCATTGGGGCTGGTTTGCCAGTCATCTCTTTTGGCCAGTTGTGTATAGCTGCCTCATACGCTCAACTTTAAAGGGATTTGGACAGGATTTATTTACGTTCAGTTTTTTATTACAGCTCTTAAATAGGTACCAGAGTGAAGGTTCCTGTTTACAATGGTGAACATTTACCCAGGTAACTACTCCTAAAGGACCCAAGAGCATTGGCTGACTAGGTACTCAGCAGAATGGGTAAATATTTTATAATTAAGCCCTTAATTGAGAATTCTGTATTTAAAAAAAAATAAAATCCTGCAGCTTCCATATGAAATATTACCTGTGCATTTAAGGGGGCTAGGGGTTGCATTCACCTTCTCCAGCTATTCTAATAGCTATTTTAATAGATGGAGATATAATAAGTACAATGCTTGATATGGTGAGTGAACCAGAACACTTAAAAATATTTGCATAAAGAAATTCCTAACGAATAACACAGATAACTAACAGGTAATTTTTCTTAAATGAAGAAACTTTCATAAATCGTATTCATTCGATCAGGGAAAAGAAATAGTGCCACGTAACCAGCATATGTGCGCAGCATGCCTTTTGTCTACAGCACAAATACTATGTTTTACCTTTGAACTAGCTACGTAGGGAGGAAAAAATTATCCTCCCTCCACAAATGATTTTGGGAATAATTATGTCTAATGGAAAAAAAAAAAAAAAATCACAGTCCGTTCATGGACAATGTGAACGGAAAGGGATGTGCAATTTGTGAAGGTACTAATTCATTATAAACTATTCCCATTTTTGGTTGGCAACAGTCATTGAACACAAATACAATTATATTAAGGGCAGTAAGAGTCTAGACTAGATAGAAAAGAGTAAGGCAGTCAACTTTTGGAAAGACAACTAGAGGGGTTACAGATCGTGCTGTGATCTATTCAGCACTGGTGAAAAGAGCACTGTAAATGTTTATTTACTTTTTGTACTCATTGGCTTCTTAAATAAAAGAACCGATACTATTTGAAAGCTCTGACTGTGTCATGCTGTTCCCCTCCTCTCCTCAAACTGCTGAAGCTGAACGCCTGTCCCAAGTTTTCTGCATTATTGTCGAATGCACGGGAGGTGGCTCAGCGCTGCAGCCGGCAAGAGTGGGACAGAAAGAATTTGCATCACATCATAATGGGATAGAAGTGGAAAACTCTCTGCTGGGCAGGGACCTAGTGCGATGCCCACTGAAATCGGTACAAGCCCCTTCTTTGAATGCCAAGGTTATGGACAGGGTTTTAGAACAGCATCATTTGATAAGGCTAAAAGTACCTTTAATTTTTTTCAAGCCACACAATGATTAATCCATGTATTTTTTAAATTGCTGAATGGCACGTCAATGAAAATCCATGTTAGTATGATTGAGTTCAGTGGAGTAACGCTAGGAGAAAACTGGGTTCAGCCAAGATCAGAGGCTGAGTGCATTTGAAATGGAGGCTCCATGAAGGATTTTTAGAATCACCCCAGTTTTCTATACCCAAACAAGCTTACTCCTTTGGCTAGAATGAGGAGGTTTTCATCTCCTTTGGAATTCTGGGGTAAACTGTCCTTGTACAAAATTTGTTCGGGGTCAAGTTTTAGGCAATATTTTGTGCTGCAGCAACCACACCGTGACAGACAACCTTTTCATCAGTGTCGTGGTTTAACCCCAGCCGCTCACTCCCCCCACCCAGTGGGATGGGGGACAGAATCGAAAAAAAGTAAAACTTGTGGGCTGAGATAAAGACAGTTTAAGAGGACAGAAAGGAAGAAAATAATAATAATGATAATAATAATAATAGAAGAATTAGAACATAGGAAAAAAGCGATTCACAATGCAATTGCTCACCACTCGCCGACTGATGCCCAGTTAGTTCCCAAGCAGCGATCCGCGCCTCCTGGCCAGCTCCCCCCAGTTTATATACTGGGCATGATGTCATATGGTATGGAATATCCCTTTGGCCAGTTTGGGTCAGCTGTCCTGGCCTTGTCCCCTCCCAGCTTCTTGTGCCCCTCCAGCCTTCTTGCTGGCTGGGCATGAGAAGCTGAAAAATCCTTGACTTAGTATAAATACCACTTAGCAACAACTACAACATCAGCGTGTTATCAACATGATTCTCACACTAAATCCAAAACACAGCACTGTACCAGCTACCAGGAAGAAAATTAGCTCTATCCTGGGTGAAACCAGGACAATCAGATAAGAAAAAAAATCCTCTTCTTCAGGTCAGTACAAGAAAGGAACATGACAGAGCTATAAATATAGAGCCCAGAGGTGCGAAATCTTGTGCATTAAATGCAGTCATTGCCCACGTTTAAATTTTTTCCCCAAACATTTCAGATGTTTAGACATAGAAGCAAATATATACATAAGGGAATCTCAGCAATATGAAAAGCAGCTTCACATTGTTAAACAATTCTGTCTGATAACTGATGTGAAATTTTTCAGACAATTATTTAAAAAGTATGTAACTTATTAGAGGGAATTGAATTGACTAAATCAGTTACATGTGCAACCTCAGGTTTAGAGGCAGAAGCAGCTGAAAACTGAGGGAAAAGGCTGTCTGATCACATTTCCATTTGCCAGGTACGGGCCAAAGAGACTCAGCAGGGCTAAATAAAGATTTTCAGATAACAATTTGAACATTTTAATCTGTGATACTAAAAGAAAAACCCTGGTCACCAAGCAACTAAAGTTAGACATTTAAATTATGCAACTGATTTCCAGAGGTGTGCAAATACACGACAGTGTGCAATAAAGTCAGAGGGAGATGAGGAGTGCTCAGAGCATTGGGGGGGGGGGGGGGGGGGGGAGAGGGTTTGAAGAAAAGGAAAAAAAACACCACACCCACAGGATGGTCTCAGGCGTGTAAGGCTAAGTTTAATCACTTCAGTAGTGATATTTTTAAATCCTGTCTCCAAAGGTGCCTTGGACAAGGCACCCCTCTGCTGTGAGGGTGGTGATGGTGAGATCTATATGCACATGATGGCTGGGTGAAAAAATTTTAAATGGCTGTCAGAAATTGCAGTCTGGATTTTTCTTTTAAATTAGAACCCGCACTTTGAAATTATAAGGATTTCCTGTTGCCAAAGGTTACTGTTGGCTAGAAAGAGTTTTTGAGACTCTATCTTAAAAGCAGTGTTTAAAACCAGAGATGTTTACAGGATAGTGCTGGCTGTTTGCATGAATGTAAGTGGCCAGTCTCTCGAGGCTCATCCAGCACTGGATGAGATGAAGTCATGTCCAGGTCAGTGCAGCCAGAAGGATGGTCCTGATAAGGCAAGAAAGGAATGAATGTGAAATGGGAGGGGAGATACTGGTGATTCATTGCTAATCCTAAGAGTTTGCTTACTCACCTTGCCAGGAAAAAAACAGAGTAGAAGCGGCACAAAATTTTATCCAAAGAAATATTAAAAAATAATCTTCTCCTAAATAAAGTGAACTAATTAAAATTAACATAGTGGTTCTTTTTTTCAACCCAAGAAACAAAATTACTTAAAGATTTTTTTTTCTGAGTGTCACTTTGGAAAACATGTTCTCAGCTTGGGGGCAGAGAAGGAAGTCCCTCCATTCTGGAGGGTTCCCCACGGCTTTTACTCAGGCATCCATGATGTCAGGGTCTGCTGTGAGGCTGGGGTCCAGAGGCGTCGGCGATCCTCAGTGAGCTCAGAAGCAGTTTTGCAAACAGCCACGTCACTGCACAGTGGTCACTCACTACAAATACTGTGCTAAATGAGCTTCCAGGTTGGCCAGTTACAATGAAAAAATGGCACTACCACAATATTTAGATGACAGTGCTATGGCAAACCAGTCATCACATGCTTGAGTTACTAGCACAAGCAGTAGATTTAGAGTATTATGAAAATATATGCATTCTGAAGTGCTGTGAATTATACCAAATAATTCTGAATATCTCTTTTGCTATACTAATGAATCAAAGCAGAGCTTACCACATTATCTGCAATCACCATGGAGAAAATGGATTTCAGTGTACATAGTTTCTGTATAAATAGTGCACCCCCAGCATGTTCTTTAAGTAAGTAGTGTCTGATTGCATAATAATAACAATAATAGAGAGAGAGATGTCCAGCTTGCACACAGGCCAATTAAAGTATCAAGTGCACGAGGCTAAAGCACTCCTGACTGAGGAAAAGTCAGTAGGGAGGTGTCCGGCTTACCAGTGCACTCACCCTGTGCCTTTGCCTCCCACCAGCCCTTCTGGCAGCAAACCGTGGAGTCTGGAGACCTTTTTCCCTGAATCCTTGCACGGAAACAGGTGGCGGGGACAGCACAGTCTCCACCGTTTTACAGGCTCCTGGCAGAACCCAAGGAAATCGTGACTGCAGCACGGAGGCACAACTTACCGGTTTGGGTGAAGCTTCAGCCCTTGAGTAATGCGCATTGCGCCTTACAGTTTTGCTGGGTAGGCTTTTCACTAGCTGGAGGGATCAGACCCAACCTCCACTGCGTGCCACAGGTATACTTGAGAATTCATGGAAAGTAGTAAGCTGGAGGAATGTACTTTACGGGGTGGCTGGATCATATGTTTATGGCCTGAAATAGGAGATCCCAACCCGAACCACTTTGTTGGTTTCTAACGGTGAGAGGCAGAACATGAAGATCATATAATTCATGCTGGGGAGTGGACATGAAAAGATAACATGGGCAAAACCTGGGACAACCCGCAGATTCAATAGCTGTCTTGCCATTAATTATGGCAAATGGCCTAATACCAGTAATAAACACCTTCAAATTGAATACATTCCATATTCAGCCTGTAGAAGCTCCCTTTACAGAGATAGCCCAGAAGAACTAAATGATTTAAAAACTAGGATGCTAGAATTATGCATTGCTAACAACATTGGCATAAACGCAGTAGAGGAGCAGGTGCGCTGGATCCCTGGCAACAATAATTTACCACCCGAAAGGAACTTCTGGCAGTTGACAAAATTCATAAAACACTTTTTGTACCCTCTGCACAGGAGAATTGGGTGGTCAAGACAGTACCGGTATGGCTGGAAGGACTCTTCCACTTAAGCGTTGCTGTGGCGGAGCTGGCCAGGTGGCTGGAAAAGCAACACCTGTGCTGTGATTTCATGGGCACATCCCAGCCTAGACACACGCATACTAATGCACTGCTCAGACGGCCGTTTCGGGAGGATAATTGCGTGCACTGCCCTGAGTGCCGGGAATGGGCCACTTCAGGGAATGAGTCTGCTCCTCAAGATACAGCCACTTATTCTCTTCTCAGCACTGCAGAAGGGCAAATGTCCCTGGTTCAGGCCTTGGAAATAATGAGGTAAAATGGACTCGGCACCATTAAAACCTCCCCAAAGACAGAACTAGATATTAGAATATCTGATTGGAAAAAAAAAAAAAAAACACAGGCAAACACAGCCTGCCTTGACAGGACCCCTCCTCTCAAAGAGCCATGGTAAAAGCTCCCTGGTCACAGAAGGAGAGCTGGGAATTAAACATGAAGTAGTCTGCAGAGATGCTAGAAAAAAACAAATAAGCCAAAACACAGCTAAAGACACTGACCGCAATGAAAAAGGAGGTTCTGCAGGCAGTTTGCAACACTGCAGTCGGAGACCAGGGTTTTCCTTGTTCTCCCGACAAAAACAGGTAAACAGTAGAAGGACAACTTGCTGTTATCCCCATTAAAAAGGGGAAAGAAACCTGCAGACATACGCTTAGGGTGGGTGTGGACTGTCTTAAGATCAAACCCAATCTGCTTTCTGCTGAAAGGAGTTCACTTATAGTATATATTAACTTACTGTACTAATGCCGGTCATGACTATCAGCCTCACAGCTTAACCACACGCCACAGAGATAGCCAGGTTCAGGGTCGTTTTCTCTCCAAATACTTTCTAAATTTGGCTGTTTAAAACAGGATTTATGTATATTTAAGCATCTAACAAAACACCCAGTTCAAAACGTCAGGGTTCATCAATGGCCTCATTCATGTGCTTGAAATAAAGCACGTGCTGAAGGACGCTGCTGAATCAAGGCCCGCATTACCGGGTTTCCAGAAACGCTGAGCTCCCGGGCGCTGCTGGGTAAACAGACGGCTCTTTATTTTGGAAGCCTAAATATAGAACTGGTGCCCAACTTCAGATAATCAGAATTTTATCCTCTCTACAAAGACCTTGCAAAACACAAGTTATCACCGTGAAACCAATAGTTGCTTTTTGTATTTTACCCTAGCTTCACTGAATCTGGACTCAAACGTTTCTCAGTACCTTTGCCATTAATTTAAAAAAAAAAATCCTGTGACCCTTTTATAAGGAAAAATACAGGGGATGTATTTCCCATGCCCTGGACACACTTATGTTTAGCTTGGTTCACTTCCAAAGGCTGTGATCCAACAAGATATTCAAACACCTGTGTAACTTAAACACACTTTTAAGTACTGCACTGAACTTTGGCGAAAGTAGGGAAAAATAAATTCTGTTAAAACACCACTTTATTTCTTTCAAATCTGATTTTTTGAGAATCTTGAATGCAATGCATCACTTAAAATATTTCCTTCCTCATGTAGAATATTTTAATATTAAGCCAGATATTTTTATATTTCCACAAATTAAATGCACCATGGCTGAAGGTTTGACAGAAGCTTTAATTTGCACATAAAAAGGTAGAACGATTTCAGTTTTGACAGCATAAGCTTTTGATTTGTTAATAAAGGCAATTCTTTCTCAATTGTGAACATATTCCCCAAATAAGACAATGCAGTTTGTAACAAAAAAACCATCTTCCTGGCATGGAGAATAAACTTTTGATCCAAAGTTATTAAAGAAATTCAGATTTTATAAAAACAAAAGAATGAAACTTTCACATTCAAGCTTTAGTAGTAACAGAACAAGAATCAGAGGAAGATACGTGTTCCTGCCACATTCGCTATACGTATCGTTATTAACGTAACCTACCTTCAATATATTTGGATGAAGTTCATTCCTAGAAAGTACCTGCGAAAAGTTGAAGTTATTTTGGGGGCTGGGGGTGAGAAAGCCGTGCGTCTGGAAATGGTTTTGGTGAAAATTAACACAGATTTTCCTTGCAATGTTCTAATCAAACTGCAATCTAAGAACACTAAGATTTCAGACTCACATGATGAAATCCAAGCGCCACAAAGTTTGTAAACCAAGATATAACCGAGGGAACCAGAGGCCAAGCTTTCCGATTGACCTCCTCTGTGCCCATGTCAGTGTTCTCCTTTTCTCCTGAGAGACCACAGAGGAGGAGAGTGGAGCTACGAAGCAGTTTGAGCAGAGCCAGCTTAAACATGGGAAAAAAAAAATAAATTTGGATTTCTGATCTCAGATCAAACAAATTATTCAAAGCTTTTCCCCATGTGACAGCCAAAAGCTGCAGCATGGAAGCAAAGCTGAAAGTACCCAGGATCCGTTTCAGTATATAAAAGGGTAAAGAAGCACCCGCCTGCGGGCCTGCCAAGTTCTCAGCTTTTACAGGCTCAGCAAGTACTTTGCCCTGGCATCAAAAGTTGACTAAAGCTTCTCAACAATAAGAGCAATGTGTCCAAACAGTCTGAGGTACAAAATAGCCAGTGTTGTTATTACAAGTCCACAACTTTGAACTCTCAGAGCAGATACTAATCCAGACCACCAATACATGGGCTCCTGGATATCACTTGTGGGCAAAGCAATAAGCAAACTACCTGAATACGCCTGATGTAAGATACAACGCATCTCCCACACATTACTAGAAAACTCTTCCTGGACATCTGCAGCCATGGCACGGAGCTGTTGACTGACTGTGTCACTGGAGAGAGCGGTTACTTACAGATGATTGGCAGCAGCATATCCTGCTATAATGCTAACTAAGCCTGTGACACAGCCTGCTATCAATATTTTACTCTATCGCACATGGCATTTTGCAGTGAGACTAGATACAGTGCTCTGAGGCTTATTGGTTCACAGTCCTTCCATTTAATAACAAGTCTCTTGACTTTTGTAAACTTCTAAGCTTTTGCTGAAGGAAGTCAAGCAGTTCATTACTGAAAGACATTTTTGTTTTCCAAACAGTATCACCTCATGCTTTTCTTTGCTTGCATCTCACCACAGTTGCCTCCTAATCCAGTGTTGGTGAAACAAGGCTGAAGGTATTTTGATCATGTTTTCACACTTCTGATGTACAGTTGCCTTGTCTCCTTCCACCTTCCTTCTGACTACACTCTGCTTCACAAATGCAGCCATCTGGCACAACATCTCATTTTTTTGTATCGACACCTGAGTAATCATAGCCCTTTTTTCTGGTTTGGTTTTTTTTTTTTAAATAAAGCAAGTGTTTCCAGCTCCAATGCATAGGCTTATAATAGGCAAGCCACATCCCATTAATGAAAAGCAGCAGAAGTGAGAGGTCACTGGTATTAATGCTAGAAAACATTTAGGGTGAGATGAGAGAAAAAAAAAGCATCCAGCATTTTCAATGAGATTATCACAAGTCATCTCCAGCACTTTTTTTCCTTCACATTGGTTTACAGCCTCAGGAATGGTTATCTTAAAACTTAACCTTCTTCAGGTTTGCGCAGTAAAGACGCTAGGCTCGATCGCCCTGACAGAAAGACCTATGGGGCACCAGGGACAGCACGTGGGACACAGCAGTATCACACGCCAGAGCAAATCCAGCTTGGTGTGGTAGGAGCGGCATTTAAAGAGCGCTCATTTAATCTCTGGATCCTATTGTTGAAAAATGAAAATAATTTGTGTCATGGACAGTTTAGTGGTGCAGCCACCTCCGGGAGTGGGAACGAACTCGATAGTTTTTACTCTCTGTCTTTACAACAATTGGTTGTAATTCCACTAACTCCAGTGGGTTCACGCTGGGAAGAGATTTCCCTTTCACAGGGTTCAGTGCATTGGTCACGTCTGAACACAATTCTTTAAGATCACAACTCACAATACTATTAAGTCAAGCATCAATCAAGCCCTGCCTTTTTCTTTTTTTTCCCCTCAATTGGGAAATTAAGTATTCCATATATTGTGTGTATGAAATATACTTATAAAAACATTGATGGCAAAGTTGTGGCCCCAAAAATTCAGAAGAGTCTTACCACACATTGCTGTATGGCCAAAGTTGCATCCCAAGAGTTTTTTTCCTGGCCTTGTCTCAAAGGACATCTTTCAGACTTACTCTCTCTTGCTAACACTCACCTTTCCCATGCTAGAAATAAATTTGACAACGCTAACTTGATCTCCACCTGGCTGCCATCTCCTCCACACATCTGATCCTACCCCTGAACTCTATCCCTCTTGAAATAAAAGATGGCCACCACCCCACGGATCAAGTGACCTGGAAACACTGCACAGAGATATATGAGCAATGGAGCAACTGTGCCAAAGGAAACTCACAAATCACATACTCTGGGCAATGGGACAACTGGCAGAAAGACAAAATAAAATGACTGCCTCTCTACCTTTCACAGACTCCCTCAGCCGACACCACTACAGTCTGCTGCTGAAGCATATCTGCATCAGCTAAACCTGCTGTTTCTCTAACAAACCTCTTGCTGCAGTCCTTCAAAGCAGGAGGAATTGGGGCAGCAAAGGTCGGGATGGTGCTGCGAGCCAGGAGAACCATTTCCTGCCAGCTCAACAAATACCCAAGGACAGAGGAGCAGAAGCAGGCATGGGGGATAAGGGACAGATTTCAAGAAGCTGCCCTGTATGCGCCTACCTGGCCAGTCCCTTTGAGTAGTGCGGCATGTTCAGATAGGAAGCAATCACTGCAGCACCTGAAATAAAGACACAAATTCTCAGGCACAACAGCTGATGCCCCATCATTCAAGTTGTCACAAACCACAGATGTCAACAGCATGATTTTTGCTGTCAATATCAATTTGGAAAGTGCCATTGATAATGTGCCAGTACAGTTCAATAATGTTTGACTCTACAGACTGAACCTGCACTGAAATCCTTGCTTTTTTCCCCCATTTGTTTTATACAGACTTTTCCAATAGACTCTATCTCTAGGTGCAGGCTAGGCAAGCGCACTGGGCATCTGTGTCACATCAGCTCAGCATCTCTTTGCTTTGGTGGGTTAGCAAAGAAGATTTTTGATGCTACGAGCAGCTTCGTCCCTGTGTGAGTGGTCACCAGGGGCCACAGCATTCTTTGTGGGTGGATTTACATCTCACGGAGATGCCAAAGGGGAGGGAAGAAGTTTGACATAAAAAGCTCAATCTAGACCCCATCAGGACCTGAATGCAGACTCAGAACCAAGCTAGGACAACCCGGACTTGCTTTTGTGAGAAATACCTGTTTTTCAAGATGCAGCCACCTGGAAGATTCCCTTCTTCACTTTCAACCTGAAAAGAGAGATGGAGCAGTTAATGGGGGAAGAGAAAGGCCATGAAAATTACAAGCTCTGTAAAAAGTTTCTTTTCAAGTAACAGTTTAACACTAAGAAGTTAGGTTAAAATGGTTTCAAAGTCTAAAATTAGTTACATTTTAAACTAACAGCATATGCTTTTATTGTCTCTGATCTAAAATATAATCCCAGGAGGCTGTGAAAAGCATGCAAATTACGGAAAGCTAATTTGCTCCAACAGCGACACCTCCCATGTAGTTGGGAGGTCTATTAGACCTAGTGTACTCTCCATTATTTGCATATTAATAGCACCTGCTGAAATACTTTGGGATTTACTTTTCCTGCCAGCAGAGGGACAAAACAAACAAAAATTTTATATAAAATTCCTTTCATACAGATCTGATGAACAATAAACTATTTAGACAGTACTAAGAATGCCAAATTAGTGAGAGGCAATTGGATAGGACTGCAGATGCCATCTGTGATTTTCAGAGAAACTGGACTGCAAGTTTGCTAAAAAAAAAAAAAAAAAAACCAACAAAAAAACCCCAAACAAACAAACAAAAAACCCCACCAAAAAAAAAACAACCCCCAAAACCCAAACCAAAAAACCAAACAACAAAAAAGCCCTCTCTGGAAAGTGCTGGGTAATTTGAAATCACTCACTTGGCTCAAGTCTGAAGAATGGAAAAGTTTAACTAAAGAAATCCAGACACTGCAGCAAGAAAAAAAGAAAAACACAACAAAAACCCCCTACACATCCACAACCACCGAAAGCAGAACCCCCCAAAGTGGACCTTGATTAAAAATCTACAAAACCCCAGGCTTTGATATTAGCCAGGCCTGCAAGGCCTAGTCTCCTGCACATAAAACAAAAAGTAAATTAAAACCAGCTACAGCCTGAGATTTACTTAACAAGCCAACTTCCAATCTCTGCTTATGACCACTGCTTCCCCTTCTGGCCCCCTAACTATAAAAAAAGCCCCTTGTATATTCCTATAGCTCATCTTCTTCAGGGTAAGGGTGAAAGCAGCTTCCTTTCCACGGTAGCAAATGGAAAAAGCTCACTTTTCAGTGCAAAGCTGAGCCAGACCCCGCAGGCTGGATGTATTACACGTGCGCCTCTCTGCAGAGCGCATTCGGGAAGCTGACCAGGGAGGCCGGGGCATTCCCCAGTACCTCTTTTTCCAAACAGGCAATTGGTATTCCTAAAGAAGCACCAGCCATGTACTCATATTCCCTTCAAGAGTTACAAGTGGCCTATATTTCTCCCTGCTTTTTAAACCCACTGCTTTAATTCTGATTATGCACCCTTTTTTAAATAGGCACTGAAAGGCCCACTAGAGTTATTTACTGCTGGTGTGCTGAATTTCTGTAGCATTTTAACTACCTTCATATTCCCAAATGAAGAAGGCAATTGACTTTAAGTTAAAATGACTAAATTGTTCTCCACATATTAAAAAAGTAGTGAAAGAGCGTTTCATGTAGGAAAATGAAGCACGGAAAAGTGATGTTTTGAGCAGCCTGGCCAGTGCTCTGCTGGGAGGGTGAATTGAGTCTGTCCTGAGCAAGGGCAGCCTTCAGCCGCCGGCCTGGCGAAACCCTGCGGCCGCCTTCCCGTGCGGCTGCAGAGCCCCCCGACTCCGTCCCTTTGCATTGTGTGACTCCTGTGTGAGGGGGGTGGAGAGAAGAAGGGACTGTTCTTGGGAAATCCGTTATTACTGGCCTCTTCTCTCTTCATCACAGACAGAGCTCAATATGTCTTTTGGCTCTGCACAGCCAAATGAGACCTATGAAAAACTTGCATAGTGTCAGTTATAATTACCGAAGGAGGCAATCAAATATTACAGCAGTGGGGACCCCTGAAATGCTAGAGACAGGCAACTCCCACCATGGCTGTCAACAAATGCTAGTTCTCATTAATGTGTACGTAACTCTTAAACGCTGCAACAGTCGTAGCTATTAGTATTAGCTGGTAGCTAATTAGTAATAAGTAGTAGAACTAGTTAAAGTTGCAGGATGGCAAGCAGATGCAGATTGGAGGACTCAGCTCTGAGCTTATGATCACTGTTGGTGATAATTTTCAGCATATTTTTGCATAGTCAAGAACCTCTAAATAGCTGGAAGGGAAAGCAGTTACCAGAATGGTTCCTGGGAGGCTTCAGTGGTTTGGGGCATTGAGAAGCAAAGCTATCTCTTTATGTATAAGATACTAGCTCAAAACTGTTAAGAACTGAGTGTTGCTATCATTCAGATAGATTCAGTGCCCTATACAAATGCGTTTGCATCCCATTTCTAGAAGAAGAGGGCAAGATCCATCTCCTCTAACTTTTCTATGTCCGGCAATCAGTTACCTGCTATGGGCTGGTCACGGATGCTGCACTTCAGGGACGGCAAGAGCAAGCACGGCGCCTCGGTAGGGGAAGTGTCTCCACCAACATATAGAAAGCCCAGCCCCAACAAACAGGACTTGGTAACCCAAAGTGTCTGCCTCAGCACAGCCTTTCCTGCTGGCACGTTGTGTTTCAGAGAGGCGAAGGCATGAAGAAACGTTCAGAGGGACCTGTCCTCTTACAGTCAGGAACACATCCTGCCCTGGGGTATAGCATGGCAAGGAGATAGGTACTGTTACTGCCTGCCACGTACATGGCTAAAAACTTCCCGTGCTGCCACGTAGCACTGCCCCAGCCTTTTTGTAAAGTGTTCTTCCAATCACGGAGAGCCATGTATTTGTAATGACAGCAATAAAAATAACAATAAAAAAATCCACCCTGAAAAGCAAAACCCAGGCCATTACCTATTGTAACAAATTGAATTGGATGTTCCTTACCTGAAATTTCATGAGCAATTAGCAAACAGAATTATCCACAAATGCATGTATGCCCTATTATCCTTGTAGCGATTTCAGCAGCCACAACGTTACAAGCTTGCAGTTTGCTATCTAGCAGCTCTAGCAGCCTCCAAACTGCAGTTTTTTCTTCTTCCTTTTTTTTTAACATGAAGTTCATGGCAGCCAGTGTTTTACCACCTGCACGCCGGGGGAGAAAAAAAGCAAGGGGGAGAGGATCAATATATACCATGTGTTTATATTCAGCAAGAGCATGTTGCAGAGTGGGGAGCTGTGATATGTGTGTTTGCATTGTCTGTGAAAGGATCCTTAGTGGCACTGCAGCTGGAAAAATAATGGAAGATCAGGGGACTGTCTTCAGTGACAAACTTTCATCTGGTAAGTTACAATTATATCGTAGGAAATGATACCTTAGACCGCAACTAATTTGTGAATCCCAGGAAAGGCAGATCACTGATTCTTCATCAGGGCTGCAGAACCTGATCTATAAAAATTTGGGCCTCAGCAGGAGGTTGTGTGTAAGTGTGATTTGCATCTCAATTCTTAGTCCACCACAACCTTTAAATCTTCCTGCAGCACTATCACAATGGAAATTTTTGTTCTCAGTGTGCTCAAAATACATATTAAAAAATAAAAAAATCCTGGTACAATGGAATTCATTTGTTAATGGGAAAGAATGTGCATTTATGCTCAGATTGTTTCACAAAACACCATTACATCAGTCTTTCATCATTTTATGGGGGATCGAGTCCCCTGACACCATCTTTGGGGACTTCATGTGGTGCTTGTCACTATCATTCCACTTGCACAAACACCACAACCCTTTCAATTTTTATCTGCCAAGAACCTGAAATATGTTACGTTATTTAGTTTTTGTAAGAAGCTTTTCTGTATGAAGAATTCACAGCAAATAAAAGCCATTTCCCTGAAAAAACAAGCTTGTGAGTGACGGTTAAGGGAATTTCGGGCAGGCCCCCTTTACAGGAGACGGCAGCAGCTCTGCCATCCTTCCCGCTGACTGATGGGACAGGTCCAACTGATCCTACATAGAGCAGCCACCAACACTGGCAACAATGGCAAGATGCTCACATATTTCCCAAAAAAACTTTGCGGGTCACACTACGAACCCCATATACATGCTGGAGATGAGTTATTCATAGGAACAGGAGGGCTTCCCTGTGCCACCACTGAATCAGGGAGATAAGTTTAAAGAGAGAGGTAAAAAAATCTGCTCCTAACTCCTTTAGCCAAGAAAATGTTCCACGTCAAATGCTCACAGCCTCTTAACCCAGTGTCAACAAAGACAGGTCTTCAGGCCCTTCCTGTGTGTTTGTGAAGCCAACTGAGCCAAACTCTTTGAGAGGAAGCCAGTGCGCAGAGCCGTCCATGGGCCACAGAAGATGATTATTAATGTTCTGGCAGAGCTCAGATGCCTCTCCTTGCTGCATATGGAGCCAGGTTTTGTCCTGAAGAGCTACATACAACCATGAATTCAAATTTACATTTATTTTGGCAATTTGATACCTGTTTTCCTATGTGTAGAATTTTATTGCCACTTACTCAGATATGGCTAAACTCAGCAACCCTTTCCAGGGACACGTTCTCCAGCTGATTGAATTTCCAGGCTCCAAACCCCAAAGCCCAAGTAAAGGGTGCAGGAGTTTACCTACCAGCAATAGGAGAACATCAAACACATATCCCAAATGCGCTTCCAAGTTTCTTTCTGCTTTTGCTGTTACTGGAGTTGATAGGAGCTTTCTATTGACTTCGGCAGATATAGGCCAAACGAAGGACATTTTTTCTACTCATCTCATAAAGGCACTTTCATTCCCTGACTCTAATTTGCCATGTTGGGACCCAGCGATTTGTTTTATTGCACAGTGATACATGCTGGCATTTGCAAGATTGCAGCACTTTCACTGCAAACTTTCATACAAGCTGCTCCTCTATGACAAATGGAAAGCAAATCTCCACACTGAAGGTTACGGCTCTTCTTGAAATGCACTGAGTGAAGTGTGTTGTTCCATAAGGAAGAGGCCAAGCTTTGGAGAAGTTACTCCCGTATGTGAGAACCTGTATTCAGAGACATGTATGGGGGGCTGATTCTACAATGTAACAAGACACTGACTCTCTGAGGTTTCTGACGTGGGACATCCCAAACAATCACTTACTTTTCAGAATGTTTGCTTTCACTCCACTGAGTGTCTGAGAGCCCAATCAGAATATTTCAGACTGAAAAAGAAGTCTGGTCCTGAACTTCCTGCTAAAAATAAATAAATAAAAATCTTCATACAAATGCTGGATACATGATTTTTCTTTTCTTTAAGGACTCTCCCTTGTTAAGAGCACAGAAAGCAGTCAGAAGTATAGATCTTACCAACTGCTCTTCAGCTTAACATCTCTGGCATTCAAAACATACAACTTCTGTGTTTGTACTACATTTCCCTAACAGCTTACATCGAGGCCAAACAGAGAGCATTCTGCAAAGGTCTTCTAAAATAAGCTTATTTAAAAGAGCAAGGTCAATGCCCAACATATGTCAGATTCTGTGAGTAGAAATCAAAGAGTTAGGAGCAAATGGAATATGTCAGAACTCAGTGGTTTTCCATGCCAGGCTCTTTTACCAAGTTCACATTTCTGCTGCCAAAACCAGTAACAATCCCATCATATGGACTTCAGCTTTGGAAAAGTGTCTAAAAAAACCCCCAGTGTCTGTACATAGACTACTTAGCTCAATAAATAAAACTAACGCATACATAAATGTGTTTATCTGGACATGCTATTTATTGTCTCTATAACTGTATTTTTCTTTTAATGGGACACATGCTGATTCCATGCTTCAGCCCTAGGCTCTATTAAAATCAGATTAAAAGCATTAGTAATGTGGTTAATTCCATTTATAATATGCCCATCACGAGAAAAGAGAACATTAAAATAGAAAAATATATATAAACGGGACTTAAGAATTTTTTTAAAAAAACATTCTTCTCCATTTTGATCTTTGAAAAAAAGGGCATTTTTTTAAATAAAAAAGGAAAACTTTTTTCTCTGTTCAGATAAAGTAACTCTGCCTGGTCTTTTAAACCATATCTTGCAGAATGATATTTGTGATTTCAATTAAAATATGCTATTGTCACTTTAGCCTCCCTCTTTGGTATTTTAAATTGATCCTAATGGCTTTGCCTTAAGTGATTTGCGTCCCATAGTGAATCCCTGTCACTTACAGCACCTCCCACTATTGCCCTCCCGAATAATCACTACCAGATAATCACTTCTTCCCCCTTCTCCCAACATTATTGCTCGCTTCCCCTCTGACTCTGCATGCTGGTACAGTCTGCAAAGTATTTGCTCTTTAACATCTTTAACATATGGCTTGTTGCTCTGGCACACAACAGTCAGGGATTTAAAAGAAGGATAAAAGGTGCATGAAAAAGGCCAAACCGATGGCTCTGCAGGTAGGCTTGTATCTCTCCATGGCCTGCTTTCCAGGCTGCAAACTGGAGAGTGAGGAAAGGAAGAGCAAGAGAGAAAGAGTGGGTTGTGATTAAAATCTCGCCAGCACCATACTCACAGTTTCGGGCCAGGCAGGTACTTATGCAGCCCAGGTCTACTTGCTGCTTGCTGCTTTCTAACAGAGCCCTGCGAGATGGAGACCGTCTGAGGTGAACCTGTTCAGGAATGCAAAATTTCCATTGGAGACTTTCCACCGAAAAGATGCCATCAGCAGAGCCCCTAAAAGGCTTTGGTTGAAAGCTAACACCAAAGCTGCCCTCTGCCCCCCGTACCATCCTTCAGCATTGCATCCCTCACACACCCTGGTACACACATGAGGATGCACGGGGAACCACAAGCTTTCTCCTTCTGAGAGGAGGATCCTTTCTCCTTTGCCTTTCATGGATCTCATTATTAATTGAAGGATCATTTAGTTTGCATAATTGTCCTCTGCCATACATAATTCCAACCTTTCTCTTTCAATTGGCTTATTAAACTAAATACAGTCTTTTGTTTTTGTGACTCCATCTATCAAAGCTTCTAGATGGACAGTCAGTGTGATGTGAAGAAAAAAATCAAACTAATAATATTAGGAAGTATCTCTTCATGTACATTTATGAGATCTACCACCAGGTGACTCCATTCTAAAATATCTGTATTTTCATAAAACAAAACGCTTTCTTTCCTACACCCTCAACATCATCATAATGCCCCCCCATAAGATTTAGCACTCTGAAAAAAATAGGGTTAAATAAATAGCACTCTTACTTAAGATATGAACTATTTCTTTTTGAATAGCACATGAAATTGTATCAGAGAGATTCAGGGATTTCCAGAACAGCCCGATCTGTTCCTGTCTAATCAGACCTGATTAATTCAAATCAAACTGCAAACCTCAGTTTTATTTTGCTTTAAAAACTCAAGATCAACAACAAATCAGCAGTATGTAGATATCACAGAGGCAGTTAAAATGGAAAGCCTACAGACACGGAGTCTCATAGAGTCAAATGGATATGATTAAACATTTGGAATCATTTATTAATATTTTATATATTCAAATATATACAGAGCAGATAGGACCAATTAGAGGGATGCTCTTCACAGGGGACTTTATTACATTTATGCCGAAGAACAGGAGATCCAGCCCAGGTGTCAAAGGGCGTTTCTTCAAAATAGAAAAATTATTAACAAATAATAGGGTTATGTGGGAGGGTTTGTAACACAGAACTGCACTAAACCATGCAATGATCTACACAGATAATCAAAGTGTTTGTGCGATACTGAGCACAGCAGAATAAATAAATAAGATGAAATAAAATAAAACAATCTCGCAAATGCAAGATTGCAAATGCAAAATAGGTAGCCGTGCAAGAAATATTTCAGAGATTTACTGAGCCATTATTTCTCTGGAATGTGTACTCAGATAGGCTCTCAGACCTGACCAGTTTAATCCACATCAGACCAGGGAGACACAGGGTCAGGAGGCTGAATGTGGATTTGGGCACTTGGCACAGCTGTTTTCCTTAGGTGCAATACACTTGTCACTAGTGGTGGCACTTTGCATTTGCTGTATGGCAGCATATGTGCTTGCCACATTTGGGACCCATTATATCTCTTTACCCTCCAGCCACTTCCCTTCCCTTCTTGTTAGCTGCATGTCCATATATTCTTCCATACTCTTTGGCTACATTGCAATGCCAGCTCTTTGCCCCCTCTGCTTGCTCTGCCGACTCAACATACTGCCTGTACTCTTTACAAGCTTCCTGTATTACAGCCATCTGCAGACGGGGACAGAATTTTTATATATATTACCAAATTTATATACATATATATGCATGTGTGTGTATATATATATACACACACACACACAGAGACATGTCCTATACAAAATCATATCTATTCCACCACTGAAATACTCACCTATTCAGAAATATTTTTGCTACCAGGGAGAGCACACACAGACAGAGAAAAGTTGAAGAATAGCCGAGGAAATCTTTCAAAGCATAGTGTAAACCCAAACTAGAAGCTAAGGTGAAAAAAAGGGAGGGGATGGACTATATGCTCACATTTCAGCCTCTGCAATTAAAACCATAGTTACTGCAATAGCACAGACCAATTAGTATACGTTGATATATTGGCTTGCAGATAAAACAGTATCTGACTGCATGTCCAAAAGAGGTAGTTAAATGTTTCCGCTTGCTTTGTACACACAGTTGCACGGACAGGACTGACTGCAGGACTCATTTTTCCTCAGTGTTGGGTCATTGCATACGACGACAACAGTTAAGAAGAAATTTGGTTGATGTCTCATTTTAAGGGACTGTACAGCCAGCCTCCTAACTCCAAATACACAATGTTTCCTACCAGGATGCTGGGACACTGGTTCACAGGAAAAATTCTCCGGTCTGGAGAGCTGAGCTTGCCCAGGCAAGTTCCCAGTTAAGCAGTGCCCGAGCCCAGCAGAGGCTGTTTCTCGGGCTCCCCGGAGGTGTGGGTGTCCAGCCAATAAAGGAACATTGAGCTTCAGATAAAAGAGCTTTGCACTCTTTTAAAGAAGAACATAAAAAATGTAGCAGCCTCTGATTCACATTTTCGTAACTATAACTATGTCCTTGATGATCGGTATTCAGATAAGGCCAGATCTCCTTCTTGTCCCCCTCCAAACCAGAGCAACCCAGGGTTTGGGAGCTTCAGGTCTGGATGCACAGATGTGAGCAAGTCCAGTGGAGAGGCCCCCTGAGAAATGCAGATCCATATTCAGCTTTTTCTTTCCACAAATATGAGCAAGTTTAAAATCAAAATTTTCACTCATAATAAACCTCCAAACTCTAATTAAACAGGATTTAAAAAAAACTACTCAGCTTTGGTCTGCTTCTGTTTTCATTAAATTTATCTTTAAGTATTTTCTAAAAATCTCATCCCAAGGAAGCAATCACGAAAACCCATTAGGGTTATTTTTATACGATGGTGAGGACACTGAATTACCTTCCTGATGCAGCTCCTGTCTAGGTAAGCGACACAGCCAAACCTTGATCTGCAAGTCCTATATGCCAGGCCTGCTGTTTTTAAATGCTACTCAAAGGTAGCAGTTGGGAAAATGATGTTACAGCCATGGCCTACGTGGGCTGTCATCTCAGGGAGCGTCGTTTCTCTCGGCAGCTGCTCTCAGCAGCTATATCCCTCACATGACGATTGCCTCGTTCAGCAACAGGTCAGGCCAGCAAAATCCCTCGCTTACTTTCAGGCTCCCCAAGTATCAGTGACGGAGTGCGAATCGCCTCTGGCTTTCTCTGCAGCCCCCATTACATTAATGAATGGCATTACAGAAAAAATTGCTGCTGACAACTAAATCCTTTCATGAGTCATGATGCTTTTGGACATGTCCCTCCATTCTTCCACCCTCCCTTACAACCACACAGGGAGAAGGCTTAGGAAGAAGGCCAAAAAATCAGGGAAATTTTCGTCTTCTCTTTGAGGCGACCACTTGTGAATCAGCATAGGAAATCAGTTTGCTCACTTTTGGATGCACAGTTTTGAGGCAGTTGACTGGAGAGACCATCTGCAGATCAACAAGAGACAGGTTTTTCATTGGTACCTGTTACTGCAGAGAGGGAGGTCGCCCTACCCTCTAACACAATTGACATGAAGGAAAACTCATAGCTGGGGCAGGAGAAGTGAGAGACTGGAAAATGCCTGTCTGTTTTAATGTAAATAGTTACAATAGGCACATACATTTCATGCCTTCTCACTGCCCTTATAAATGTCAGGAATGTTAAGTAGGCAGGAGGCCCCTCTAAGCACTGAGATGCCCATAGCTTACAGCAATGCTCCCAAAGTACAACCCATGCGCCTGAGAAGCTTTTGTAAGCAACATGTGATGGCCTTTTGAATTGTAGCCGTCCTTGACAGAGCAGCCAATCATCAGCATTACAGTGGTGACAAGGTACCCAGCAGCTGTGCAGGTCCCACTCGAGGGGGAATTAGGTGAGGATGCTGAGCTCTCCTCTCTGTGCTTTGCACATGTGAAGCATGTTGCGTTCCATCTTCCAAACAGAAGGGTTCTACATTTTGGGTGAATTTTGTTCAGTAGCCCCCCAGTCACGTCATTAAGTAGCCCTCAGGAACAAAACTTTGAAAACTCCTTGCTGAGGAGCTTGGTACTAAAGCTACAACCTGTAATCTGGGTCGAGGTTTTATCAGCCGTCAAGATCAGATGGGAAAAAGCACTTGTAGTACGTGAATGGCCAACTCAACTGCTCAGAGAAAGGAGTTGATTCAGGCTGCCAATATTGGCTCTTACACAGATAATAAACTAGACTGGCCTTTCTCCTGACATCACACTTCAATCAAAAACTTTCTCGCAAAATGTCACTTTCAAAGTTGCAGCTTTAAAAAAAAAAATGTCTTTATAAAAAATTCATGGCCACAATGATCTGATAATGCAGCTTTCTGATACCAGCAGATGTTTTGTCTAACATGTTCCCTGAAGCTGTACTCTGTGCCTTCATATCTTTCATTTCCAGTTGCTATCTGCTGACTGTGGGATGTCATGTACGTACCCTATAGCGATGCGCAGCAATTCGCATCTAACACCGCCGTGCGTAATGAGCTTCACAAGATGCTTGTCGCAATAACTCCGCACTTCCCCAACCATATGGAACACAACACTCCAAAGCCCACAGACACTTTTTTTTATTACAGTTCAGATCCTTAAAACATAATCTGTGTGATGTCTAGTGAATGTATGTGAAGAGCTGCTGAAAACAAAGTTAACACTTGTTCACATCATCTGTTACAAATGTCCAATTTGGGACAATAAATTTCCTCGGAACCTGTTCTTTTGCTGACTCGTTGCTTTATCTTTTTTCTCTTTCTCTCACGTCGTTTTTTTTATGAACTATGCATATGTATTAAATGGGATTTGTTGTCCCTAGATACCAATTTGCATAAAGTGCAAGCCATCATTGGTTGGAGAGAAGCAAATTACTTCTCCAGCAAGATCACACTTCTTTTTTTTTCTTTTCCTTTTTTTTTTAATTTTAACAAACCGCAGGCAGAGGCTGTTAACAGCACTTAGCCAGATATGCAAAGTATCACTTTTCTCAAAAGCAGCTTGATCAATGAGAAAAAAAAAAAGAAGAAAGGGAAGGTATTATTCAGTTAAGTACAATGCAGAAATGACCCAAGACTGAAGCAGCTAACCCAGCCATTCACCTGTAACTCGAGCTGCCTGATTCCCAGTAAAATACAATTCAAGTATGGCTTAGCACTCAGGACACAAAGCAAAACAGCTCGACTGAGCAGAGCCTACCAGAATCACCATCCCCTTTTTCCAAGTGTCCTCAGTGTGTTTCCAGAAGTCCCAAGTGTACTTGTTACTTTTACGTGTTGCTCAGCTCCCTCGCAGAAGCCTTGCTTGCTCGTTCACGTCCCCGCACATTTACTCATGTTGGGCACCTTCTGAAGGACTGCGTAAATACTGGCTTGAAATACCTTTACAAGTGCAGGGAGGCTCTCCTCTGCCCTCCCCAAATTTTACTGGCTCCCTGGCGCCAGAGGTGCTCCGCAGGATGGCAGCTGCCATCCTAGCAGGCTTTGGACAATTACAATCTCCCTTTTTTCCTTGTGCTTCTCATTGTGCACACCTGTGACACGTTGGCAAGAGCCTCGGCTATAACAACGTGACAGATTCCCAGGTTCAGAGCTAGCCCTGGATGAGCCCTCTGCTTTTGGGAAGGAGGAGAGACAGAGGAGGGAAAAATTACAGTGAGGGGATTTTACAAATACTTCAAGAAACAGATTATCTAAGCAAACCTGTGATGCACAGGATGACGTACAAACTCACCAGCCCACTGCTAAAAGGATTTGCAAGCCATGAGCCAGGCTCAGTTAAAAAGTGTGGGATATTAAACTCGCTAAAGGGAACAAATTAGCAAGGATGCTGAGCTGCAAAATTTCCAACCAGGTCTGAATTTCTCAAGAATTTAGTGCTGGGACATTGCTTGGGGTGTTGGGGAGGAGGGGTCCTCTCTAAACATAATCTTTTGTTCTGTTGAGCTCTCTAAAAATGACTGCAGGATCTGTCTCTCACTAAACGTTCACTCAGAATTTAATCCCAAATCCGTCAATATCATGTGCTTGGATTATTTTACCTCTGAATTTAATGGACAGATGATACTCTCTTAAGAATGGTTTCTGAGATCACACAGAACATTAGTAACTGATTGCAGACATAGGACAGTTAATCCGGGCAACGGTGATGACCAGATGCTGAGGTGCCTTTCAGGGAGTTGTGGGTGCCAAAAGAACAAGCTAGGACCCAGGGTGTGTAAATTCTCAAGAGACAGTCTGTATTTCCTTGTTACCTTTAGCATCTATCCAGAGATACACAAATATCCACAGATTTTATGCTGTGTGATGATTTGAAGGTGGAAAAAATAGTTTCCGTCTGCAGAAATATTGGCAACTTCTTGCGGCTTTTGCAAAAAGGCAAAAATCCCACAATTTCACACATCTCTATTATTAACATATGCGGCTTTGTTTCCGTATTTATATTTGTCACATTTAAAAGGAATAAAATAGAATTTAAAAGAAGATCCTCGCTCGCAAATGACCACAAAAGCACAAAGAAGTCATGCAAAGATTATGAGAAAAACTCACAAGGGGGAATTAAGTGCCAGCTTTGAAAACGTTGGTTTTTTTTTTAACCAAGGGCACTGTCACTGTTAACCAACAGAATCACTGTGGGACCAGGTGAAATCATGTTTGGGACACTTACCCTCAGACAGAGAGAAGCACATGGACCTTGTCTCTAAATTTGCTGTCTTAAAAGGCAGGAAGGATCAACAACTTCCTCTCTCGGGCTTCCCTCACTTGAAAACCCTGGCACGCTCAACTGGCAGTTCAAAAAGGCAGTGTCTAGGTGCCTCTGTACAGGTGCATCTGCAGCCTGATTCCTCTGGAGACAGACGTAGCCAAAGAAATATATTGCTAAAGCTTAGCTGAACGCAGCATATGAGACCCAACTGTACAGTAGGTGCTAGATAACATGCAATCATGGCCTCCTACTGCAGCAAATTCTACATAAACCCAGGCCTTTGAAAGAGAAGTAGTAAAAAAAAATGTGTTTTTCTCATTCCTTATCTGTACCTACTCCATTTTACCTAAGGCTGGCTATTAGCTCAGCTGGTGATGTCACTTACTTCACTGGAACCTGTTATCATGAAAGATTTCTCACAGGATTTTCTATTTTGTTAGCTTTGCGCTTTGTGCAATGTTGTATTTCATTCCATTAGATAAAGGGTTAAGTAATTCACGTTTTACCCATATAGACTAAGTTATACTCCCTGTGGGTTGCTGGCTTCCTATTGGCTAGAACGATGACCTTGGAAACAGACAAAAATGATGCATTGTTGCAATAAATATTATAGCTTGCACCTGCTTCTAATTAAGTCTGCCAAACAATTTCAGAGATACTGAAAAGAGAAATGTGTTGGCTTCTAATCGGGTGTTCTTTGCTGTTTGATCTGGATTATTCAGCCCCCCACATGGCCTCGCCTTCTTGGTTCTTGTTTTTCTTTTTCTTTTCGGACTTGTAGAAAGCGCTAGACTGAAAGAAGTCTTCTCAAAGAGGAACATCTCTGCCTAAAATCCCTTGTAACTAAAAACCTGAAAATTGATGGATTTACACCAAGGCTCAAAGTAGTTTATGGCAGGATAACTCAGAAATCTCCAATATGGCTTCTTGGTTTCATAGGCCTGTTATGGTCTTCTTTTCCTTCACCTCCTCCTCCTCCTTCTCCTTCTTCCCCTCTCTTCTGTCTTTTAAACTTCAGAGCTTAAAACAAGCTCCAGCTATTAGCAATCAGGATCAGGCTGACTGGGAAGCTGGAGGTTTTTGCAACTGGACTTCAACATGTTGAGGAAATAGTTCAGGAAGGATTTTCCTGCTAACACTCACCAAAGAAATGTAAATGGAGCAGTGGTCACCTTTGTATTTCAGAATTAACGATACCTTGAGAAGATTCGGGCAGTTGTTGCCTATCAGAGCAATTGCTTTAGGGCAGGTATAGATTCAGGAAGAGAACACCAAAGGCTTCACAGACAGGTCGTGGTTTGCAGTTCAGCATCACGCTTTTCACTCACTATATTGATTCTCAAGTTCATCCCACTGAAAGTGCTTCTTGGTGAAATGAGCGTTTTGTTTCTTGCACATCCACCTACCCAAGCGGTGCACAGTTTGCATAGATTGAACGCCTGCTCTGTGATCTAGCTCTATGGACAAATGCAAACATATGTGGCAAATGTTGACAATGTTTTCCTTAACATAAGAAGTAAAGAAATAAGGAATTACTATTATCTCCAACTCCTCAATGGGGACTGGAAGCCACAGCTCAGCCAACACTTTTGGCTGTCAATGAGAGCAGCAGTCCAGTCCCTTCGGTCCCTATGGGGTCCCTTTTCTCACGCTGGGATAAGCATTTGTGCATCTGTATTTTGGAACTGATTGAGGAACTTACCCATCTGAAAACTAATCCAGGGAGAAAAAAACCCAGTTTTTATTTCAGCCACATCAACTTCCTGATTTTGGTTTGCACACAGCCTGGCAGGACAGGACTGAACAGCTAGGACAGAGGGAGTGCAAGGCAATATTTTTGGATGGAATTGCATGAAATCACAGAATAAACACGTAGTGACATCAAGAAGACAATGTAGGTCTCCAGAATCCACAGATACCTTTCTCTGTTGTTAATGTCATCAACCTCACAATCTAGAAAAGATTTACTAGTTGTGTACCAATGCTCTGAGCCACCCAAAGTTTCTCATGTGTAGACAATGTATCTCAAAAAGTATCATGTTTGGTGGAATTAAATGACCCTCTGCTCACTCAAAAATCAATTATTTGGGGGTGGAGGTTGCAAGGGTATTATTTTAGCAGCCATACTAATGAAGGTAGGATCAGAAAGGTTAAAAATAAGCCTAGACATGAAGATATGGTAAGGGAAGAGAATAGTTTAGCCTGTGAGGTGTGATGAAGCCCTGCATCATTATTATGGCAAGAGTTTTGTTCAGGAGGAGAGACAGAACTACAGAGGTATTTCACAGGGTTAGCACATCTTCCTTGGTCTGATACACTCTCTCTTTTCCACTTTTCCCTCAATGGCAGGTAATAAAATGCCTGCTGGTACCCCCCATGACTGGAGGTACCCAGAGTGGTTCAGCCCATCGTGAGTGCTGTGCCAATCATTTAACAATTCCCACAGCTGCCTTTGTGAGAAGCCTCTCTCTTAAGCCTCTGGTTTAAGAATTTAGAGTAATCATGTAAAAATGATACCCCTGTGCTCTATGATCCGCTGAATCTCACTAATGCCGGATCCCAGAAGAGGGCTTATTAATGAAAAGATGCAATGCCTCTCTCTCTGCTCATGTTTCACATGAATATCTCTCATGGATTCGGCAGTAAACCTTACTGCTGATAAAGTAAGTATAATGAACCTCCGTGCTGCACGAGAATGAAATCTCGGACTGATGAAGTAGTTACCTGCTCTACTTTCCAGCACAATGGCAGGCTTGAGAGGTACAAGGAGAAGTACTCGGCTGCTATGGGAATAGCGGTGCAGTATCGCAACCTCCTAAATCTTGGGTCTGATTTGCTAGCGATGCCTTTGGCTGTGTGAAAAGATCAAGAGTTTGGAAGGGAGCAGTTTCTAATTAGCTGAGAGAAATGAAATTATGCTTTATTGTAAATCACTGAGTCAACAGAAGAAAGGAGGTTTTTAAAGGGACAGCAACACCTTGAGGCTACTCTGCGTCCTTCCAACATTACACAGTAGTCAAAAACCCAGTCAACTCTTGCCAGTTGGCTAGCTTTTCAGAAAGGACGAGCACCAAGAGTTCTGCAAACAGCAGGATCCTGCTGCTTTCAGCCCCTGACATCTAACCAATTTTCAAGAAGGCACTGAAAATACTTTCAAGTACTGCCTCTGTCCTGAAGCTCCTTTGCTAATGGCAGCATTTTGCCATCAAGAGTTTCAAATTGTTATAAATCCTTTTGCTGTAGCTGCCTGAAAACAAACAAACAAACAAACAAACACACACCCCACACTAACAAGAAGAAAGGCTGATTCCACGTCTATCCATGGGAAAAGAAAGCAAGTGACTCCCCAGAAAGCACCGTGAGGCTAAGAAAAGGAACAGGTAAAACATTGTAGGCAGCAGTGCAATCAGTCTCTATATTTATCTGAGGCCCTCTGATTTATGTTTTCCATTAAAAGGAACACATGCCTTATGAATTACCCCTAATCTTAGCATCAGTAGGATGGTATAGGACAAGCAACAAGGTGTCACTCTGGAGTATCCCGAAACGATCACAGAGACTAGCTTTAAGTCCAACAACCAGACTATATCTGCTCCGTGCATCTCTGATACCTGGATCATGACTCATCTTTACAGAGCCAGCCCCATGTAAACAAATCCAAACTTCTCAAACCTCTGTGAGGTGCAAATCTGAATATGGAACACTATCGCAGAGATCGCAGTGCTGAAGAATGAATACAATCCCATCTCAAACACTGGTTATTATCCTCTGCAGGTCTATTCAACGATTTAAACAACCCATGAAAATGTTAGTATCATCCCTCACTTTAAGGGGATTCTCTGGTTAGAGGGACTTCAAACACCCTGAAACTCGGTGAAACCTTAAGCCAGGGGCTGCATTTTGTATTAGCAGCTTGGGTATAACTCCTGGTATTATCAATACCTAAACGCCCCATATGTTGTCTTTAGAGAGGAAGGTAGTCACACCACCTTTATATGTGTGCTTTCTTCCCTTTGCTTTTACATTTCTTCAACACGCAAAATGTACTTAACTCACTGCTTATTGAATGAAGGATTAGTATTATTTTCCTTCCTCCAGTGAACTTTGTTTCACTTCATCCTGCATATATTTTGCTAGGCTGTGTTTTCCTGCCAGCACACCACTGTTCAGCAAACTACCATACTTAAGGCCAGCCAGCTAATACAGTGATACCTTTTTACTCACAAGGAGTGTTTCTGTAATCACGGTTATGCTTGTGGTATGAATGACAGCTTACACCAAGAAGCACAAAATGCACTTCCAGAAGCTTTGCGGAGCTGGGACAGAACTAAAGCAGCTTCAAACTGCCAAGACATTTGAAATATCTAGGGGAAGACACATTTTGAAATGTAGCCTGCTACCTAGCTACTCTGCTAGCATAAATATTGACCAGGGACTGTGAAGGGAGCTACTTCCCCATCCTCCCTTTACTGTGCTGCTGTATCTCACGTTGAGCTAGACTGGGAGCGCTTGGAAAAATGCCCCGCTTTGGGTCGTGTAAAAATTAATATAAAACAAATAGGTAACAAATTTGCAATGGCTCTGTATAAGGTTTGTAGCCTCTCTTTTTGTTGTTAAGATTGCTTATGTTGCCCAGTAGGAAAGCAAGTAGAAAAGAAGGGTATCTTTACAACTCACTGTGCTCTTGGAAGACCAGATTGGAAGTTCCTGTTCACATCACTGCAGCAATGCAGACCTCTCCGGTGGAAGTATTTTCTTTTTCTTGTGGAATTATACCTCAAGTCCTGCTAGGTAGTTACTCTCTTTGTTCCTGTGAGCCAAGCTAGTTGCAAGATCATGCTATGCCATGCTTATAACCTCGCACTAAAAAGGAAGAGATTACAAAGGGGGCAAAATACCCTAGAGGGTTCCCCTTTATCAGAACCTTCCCTGTCAGTTTGCCTTCTCATTTCCTGAGCTCTTGTCTGATTATTAGTGTACTGACAGAATAAAAATAACCTCATATTCCTACATGAATCATAAATAAAACCCTTTTATTTCATCAAAGAGGTTGGCAGGTTTATAGTCCTTTGCAATGCATGCACGATGTGAATGACATACCTTTAATTTTGCTGACAAGCTTGTCGGGGTCCTAATGAAAAAGAGTGAAAAGTGGGTGACTTCTCTAAAGGTTTAGCAGTTGCTTTTTGGTGAGGATATATATTTCACCTTGCCACTGTAATCAAGGAGCCAACTGATCTTGGTAATGAACTCTTCAATTACAGTCCACTTCTGACTCTTCAAGAATGCCTAGGCAACAATACCACAGTGATTACTGCTGATATTACAGATTAAAGCAACCTGGGGAAAAAAAGGAGGGGGGAAAGAAAAAAGAAAACCTGAGTAGTGTCCTTGCTAGTGCTTCAGGTATCAGGGTGCATCTGCAATGAACCAAAAAGAGTGATCAAATTCCAAATTTTGGACAGCTAGATTTTATATTGCTGTTGTACACCAGACAATAATAAAATCACTACTCTCATTTGTATTTTGTCATTATGTATTCCTCCCCATTTGTTCAACTAGCCAGTTTGCTTTTAGAAACCAATATCAAGTATGGTAGAGGTTATCTTGGGACAGCCCCATAAAAAAGAAAAGGATAGTGCAAAGTATTTCTTTTGGTGTCTCTGGCAAGCCAGTTTCCTGATAAAGGTTGCACAAAGAAAGAATAGTCCAGGAACACAGAAAATGGACACAGTACAAACAATCAGAAAATCTTTCCTATTTCCAGTCTTTCATAGAGTGAAAAGTTTAGTTGCTCACAAAGAGAGAGGCAAACAGTTAAAAATATATATATTTTAGCAGTGATGAAAGTGCTTTCCCCTTCTTTGACACATCCTTTCTTATTTCTACTTTCCTTTTACTATCTCCTATTTTGCTCGTGTAAAAGTCATGAAGAACACTGGCCGCTAAGTTTGCTTTCTGACCACAAACAAATCGTCAAAGCCACAAGCCTTTTCCCTTTCACAAAAGAAGTCCTGCTTTTTTGGAAATATCCCAGGTCTTCACTTAATAATTCGGAAAGAGATTAAGGGAATAGGACAGCTTTATTTGATATCTTGGAGCTTATCCTTTGTTTTGCTGGTGATTCCTGTCTTCAGCAACAACTCATCAGAGAAAGTTTGGGATTTGGCAAGTTACCTCTGCCTGATTGCTGTTCTTTTTTGTTTCTTTTTTTGGTTTTGGTGAAGGGTTTAGAGGTGGGGCTGCTGAGAGTGAAAATGAGAGAGAAATAACTAAGGTCATCTGACTAGAGAAAGAAGCAGGGGTTGTGTGTGCAGGATTGTGTGTACATGGGGAGGTGGGGCAGAAAAAGGGAAAAAATCACAGACAGTGAATTCCAGATCGCTATCTTGTCAGGATTTTGCAAGATTCCAGAGCTGCACTTTTAATTTTCATTACTTTCCATTTTCCTTTGATAAGTTCAGAAGCAGTATCTAATTTTATTAGGAGCTTTTCATCAAACGTGGATATCTTCCTTCCTCAAGGGATTCCCTAGCCACAAAAAACATGAGGTTCTGTGAAACATTAGCTAATCCCAGTTAGAGTTACTTGACCCTATCAAGCTAAGAAATAAATTTTACTCTTCATGAGAGTCCTACTGTTTACACTCCAGACAAAATTCTTAGATCTCAAAGTTTTCAGAGGAAAAACATTTTTCATAATGCCAGAAAACTGGCCTTAAAGACCTGGGCCATACAAGCCTGAAACTGTTTCTTGTTTCAAATTAAATATGTTGACAGACTTCCTCTTGACTGCGGCTGACACCAGCGCCTGATTTTCTTGGCATAAAATCCAAATGGGTAACAGTAGGAGCCATTTCTGGCAACATCCAGTCCTATACTCTACACATCACTACTTCTTGCCCTCGACCTTCCCCCATGTGGCTGCACACAGAGGGAGATTGCCAAGAATCAAAGCACTTCTCCCTGTTCAGTGCAGACAACATACACTTCAACAAGAGGCTCAAAGTTTGGTGAACCTCTTACAGCAAGCGTTTGTGTGGTGCGTGACCACGCAAGCCACTGTGGCATGGCCGGGCAAGCAAAGCAGGAGCAGGCAAGCGGGAAGCTGCTGCTAGCAGCCATCAACATGGCACATGGGAAATGCAGAAAATTTGGGGATGCATTCAGAGCCGATGGAGAGCAAAGCACTTGCTCCAAACCCAAAGGGCCAGAATCTTTCCAAAGCTGTTTTGCTCCACTCTAACACATTTAACTGTTAGAATCATCCCAGGCATATTAGCTCTGTACATTAAAAGTACACTGTGTCACACCATGTTTTAAAACATCGCATAGCTTAGTTTAAAGGTGAAATGGAATGTGTTTTGTACTTACTTAGTGCCTTGCTCAATCTGCATAACCGCAGTGCTTTGGAAAACAGGGGATCAGGCACTCTGGCTGTAGTGGTGTTACTTGTTCAGTTGTTTGCAATGAAAGGTCTTGCTAGAAAAGGTTAAGAAAAGACTCATGTACTCCAAAATTATCAGTTTGTTATCACTATTAATAATACTTTATAGTACTTAACATGCTACTTTTCATCTTCAAAGCACTTTGCAAATATTAATTAATCCTCACAATCTGCCCGGGGGGTAAGCAAATGCTGTTGCTCCCAGCAGTTGAGTCACAGGGTTAACTGACTTGCCCAAGTCTAGAGGGTCAGGATCAGCCTCTGCACGTCCTGCTCTGATGCTCAAAATACTTAAACACAGTGTCTCCCCTTCTCTTAGATGGGACAGTGGATGTGCGCCACTTTTACACGTGAGATATTTTCTTAAAGTGCTGGCTTGAACTGCTAACTGCAACTTCAGCTGCTTGACAAGGCTGCAGTTTTCTCCCTTCCCACATATTTCTGCATTGATGCAAGACATGGACAATTATCACCTGATAATTAAAGGACTAGGTTCATGGAGGAGCTCCTAGCTGATTTCTAAAACTACTCCCCAAACTCTGCTTTGCAGTGGAGAATCGTTTATGTGTGCACAAAAGTAATCAGAGAGTCACAGCTTAAAGCAGCAGCAGACTTCTTTAAAGATTTAACAGGCCACCATCACTTGAGACAACTAAAATGAAGTGTTTCACTGAAAGCAGCCGGCACGTTTGTGTGGACTGAGTAGCCTAATGTTTGGGGTTTTTTTCACTTGTGGATTTGGGTTTGTTTGTTTTGTTTTCAAGCAACTTGCAATACTTTAAGTGCTAACAAACTAATGAAGGCTTAGGGGAAAGAAGGACAGGCCCATGATGTGGTTTTATTTGTCCATGCTCCTTTGAGTCGGTAAATCACACTGCATTGCTTTATTGAGTGTCCCTTTAGGAGTATATTGGAAAAAATTCTATCTGCCACAATTAATACAGTGCCTAGTGCATCACGTGGCACAACCCTGGCGTCGAAACTCAGCATTCTCTGGGAGTCCTTTGGTCCCACACTGGATGCCAGAAAGGATAGTAGCTGTGACATGTGATACAGCTGCTGATAAATGATGGTGATAATGCAGAACAAAAAGGCTAATGAGCTCTCTCCAACACCACACTACTTTTATGAAATGAATGGGATGATGACCCTATTTGCTACTTTTTCTTTTTTTTTTGGCTAGTGAGTTACTTATCCCTTTACCTGCATGTTAGTTTTATCTTCTCTGTACAATGCTATGGAAAGACAGCCAAAATTAATGTCAGCATCTCCCTTCACTTTTAAACTATAAAAGAGCCTTTGAAGGTAGAGTAAACCAAAGAGGCCAGTAACTAATTATAACCCATTGTACCGGACTTTGAGGAATAATGAATAGAAGCTATTCCCCATGCGCTTACCAGAGTGCTTTGCAGAGACAGTGGTGCCTTTGTGGGAGAGGGAGATCCCTTCACCGGACCAGAGAGAGAAGAAATGGAATTGTTAATGTATGTAAGAGGCAGGAGGATTTCTATGGTACTATTTCATTGTAGAAGCAGAAGGTAGCAGAGCCAATCATGAAAAGCGTAAAGGTGTGAAGGCACAAAGATGGAGAGTTGATTAAAAGCACCATGGGGAGCGTGAGCGAACAAATCAATGGTAATGATGGAATTATGCCTGAGCGGAACCCAATAGTCTACAATGTCCTGGTGACTTGGCGCTGGGGATTAAACGTTTCGAGGAGCAGAGCCGAGCCCTTGTCCAGCCTGTCGGCACTCAGAGATATGCTGATTGATGGGATGGGTTATGCTACAAAACCGGGTGAGGTCTGTTGAGGAAAGACAGAGCTCAACATAAGCACCTCTGCACCCCAGTGAGATGTGATTGCTGAATCCTGCCCAACCAGGAGCCAGGGTGGAGGAGCACTGGTGTCAAGAGAGATGCCAGTCACAGCTGTCACACCTCGGGGAGCGGGACAGGGCTCATCTGGGGAAGCACGAAGGAAGAAAAGGTAAAAGATGAGAGGAGGGGCCCTGAGGGTGCTTGGTGAGGTTAGAGGTAGCACCTGGCAGGGAGGCAGGAGAGCAGAGCTGCAGAGGCTCACAGCAGTAGGGGAGAGATGAGCAGCGGCAGCACTGGTGGCTGTGTGGGGCGGCGAGGCAGGGGCTTGGAGGCGCAGTCAGGAGCTGAGGGAGCACAGATCAGAGCTGGCTGCAAAGGCACTGAGAGAAAGGCCTGGAGCAGCCTGGAGGGAGGGAAGAGAGGATTGGAGCAGCCAGCAAGATCAATGCGGGACTGGCTCTAGCTGGGGCAGCAGTGGCTTAGGGCCGCCAGCGCTCACTGGTGCTTGCTGAGCTTGCCCTGTGCTTACAGCCACTGCCACATTAAGCACGTTAGTATCAAAAGTACAACAGAAGCTGCCTTAATAGTAATACCTCTATGAGCAGTCTTACACAAATACAGCTTTAGTTCCTTTCTCCTTTACTATTTCAGGGATTCCTTTGCTGGTATGAGGCATACATCTTTATGTACATATATATATCCCAGATGCCCCTATCACTGCGGCACCAGGACCACTAATCTTACCTGGTTTTGCGGTTAGTAACCTCAGGAGGAAGGGCCTGGGGCCATTTTGCCTGCCCCAAGTTGGTCATACGGTGTTGCCACAAGGGCAATTGCGATGGATGGAAGGATGAGTAAATAGTGCCTGTCAGGATAGACAGAGTGTGCTGAGGTCTATCCATAAGGGATAAAATCACGAGTATGACTGTGCCATAACACTAAGCAACCTGGAGATTTTCTCTCCAATGGCATTAGCCACATTGCCCCAGAGCCAGCTGTAAAGGCAGCACTGCCCGTACAAGGCATGCAAGGGGACGGTTTGACCTCAGGCCTCACCTGAAAGGCGATCCTCCCATGCCATGGTGCCAGAGCCAGACTTTTAGCAAATACAACGAGGCCATACCTGGCCTTTTGGCATGAACTCACGGTGAAATCATTGAAAGCTAAACATTTTCAAAATCAAATATTTGCCAAGTGGTGAAACAGGCCGCTGCAGCCAGAGGGAAGCTGTTCCTAGGTGGCCTCAGTCAGTTCAGATCCTGCACGCAGCTGGGACCACTGGCCTCAGTTAAGAGACCTTCAGATTGCTGGAGTCCACTTGTGCTCTCAGCAGTCACGCCAGCTGGGTAGGAAAGAGCAAATTTTAGTCATCCAGAGCCCTGATCTCCAGAAATAAAATTCTTGAAAGGAAAAGATAAAGATTCGCAAGTAGAAAATGCACAGATTCTTTCCAAATGGTCTTAATGAAGATGACTTAAATATGGACAGTTAAAATATCCCACATGTTAGCTTCCTACAGTCAGGTATGTATCTCTTATACAGGGTCAAGCCTGAGCACAAACTAATAAACCACTCTTCGAGGAAGGAGCTCAATATCGGAAAGTGAGAATCTGGTTTTTGGCCGCATCTTTGCTCTTTCCCAGTAGTAGCAGGTAAAAAGCCTGAAAGGAAAGTATAAGGCTCAGAATTGGGCTTGAGCATGTGTCCCTGGATGGGCCCATTCTCCAGATGTTTTTTTCACTCTTGAAAGCAGCAAGCACCAGAAATTGGAGAGGGAGATCTAGACATGGCACAAATATTAAATGCAAATACAACACATTCCAGCACAGACCCTTCACTGAAGCAAGCCCTAGAGCAAAGCTATCTCTTCCTGTTGATGACAATGCAAAGAACTTCAGCATAATAGTATTTACTCAGTTAAATGAGAGCTGTAACGCACTTCAGCCTTAGAAACAAAACTTGAACTATTTAAGTGTACCATTTTCAAACCTGAGGATTTATTTGCACGTGGCTGTTGACTTCAGTGAGAGTCACTGCTGCAACCAAATGCGCTACTTTGAAAGCCTTCTCAACAGGTGAAAAGGCTGTGTAACACATAATGGAAAATGATGCCCTTTTGCTTTAAGCTCAAGCAGAACCCAGAGCAAGGAAGTGCAGACTTAGTTTAGGTACAAGTAGAAGTAAAAATACATTTTAACTTTGCAGGTTTCAACTTTCCAGAGTCAGACTAGCCCTCAAAACACAGGGACAATTTGATTGGGCTTGTTGCCCAGTGAAAAACTGTATGTTAGAGACATCCCAATCAAATTGCATGAGATTCACAGTTTAGCACTATCTAGGACTCAGGAGTTGAGCTTCAGATCCATTTGGCCATTGCTCAACTCAGTTGCCTTATGCAAGTCACTTCACCATCTTTTACCTCACTTCCCTTCAGTAAATTGGGAATAAATATATTCATCCTCTCGAAGATCACTGGATGAGAATTAAGTATTATTGTTAGGTACACTCATACTAAATGGGTGATGCGAATGCAGTAACATGTCTTGTCGAGTACAGAGCATTTTTTTGCACATGAGGGTGCTGGAAAGTTTTAATAAGCACTTTGACTTTTGCCTTCATACTGGTGAGAGTCACCCACTTGCTTAAAAAGTCTTTAGCTATTTATTTTTTAAAATATATGATTGAGCCTTTCAGTCTAGTCTTCTTAAGCTTTTCAACACAGAAAGAGTATGCACTTTTAGTTAAGCTCATATGGTCACGTTTGTTCCAACTTCATCTCCCTCCAACCTGAGAAACTAATCTTTCCCAGGATGAAGCTTTCTTTATAAATATGATGTGGTAATCCTCTTTCTAATAAAGACTATACAACTGCCTTAATCTTTGCCCACGTATGGAAAGCACTTGCAAAAACCTTTGTTTTTGTAGATCCAGCAACTTTAGAAGACAGGAATCAGTAAACAGCAGGCTAATTATTCTGTCTCCATTGACAAGCAGTGAAGGAGTTAATTATCTGCTTCTTTTCACTAATTCTGTTGCAGAGCTCGGTTGTGCATATTAAATGTCCAAGTTACCAGATTCAAAGAAAAACTTGATCTCAATTTGGCTACATATTAAAAGTGCCATTCCCTGTTGTCCTACCTAGCACTGTTAATTGCATACATTTAGCCCTCTATTGGAGAATAATTTAGTTTCAGATTGAAAAGAAACAGCCCTGGCCTTGGTTATTTTGGCATACAAGTCTCCAGTATGACTCTGTTTTCTAAGCAGACATTAATGATTCTAAAACTAATATTCATTGTTTGAAGAGGCATAGTGGCCTTGGCATTTACTTAACCTTTTGTCTCATGTATGAGACTGAGTCAGCCTAAATCCTTTTCTTAATTAATATCTATTCTTTTTTTTTCTGTCCAACATTATTTATTAAACAATTTGCATGCAACAATTAGAGTTGAGAGATTAGAAAAAACCCACTGTATAAGCAAGCTCACTTAGTACAACAACAGCCGTGAAACCGGTCCTCCAGTTCAAACAAAGCTCTGAGCGTGAATGAGACGGGAATAGGGAGTAAGTAAGGTCAGGTAAAAAAAAAAAATCGAAAACCAAGTCCCACCATTCACCTGTTAGCCCTAACATTAAGTTATTCTCTACTAAAAAAATACTAATTCTAGAGGGAAAGAGATAAAATACTAGTGTAAAAGCATGAAAACCAGGGATTTGACACCTCTAGTGAATGTCAGTGATGATAGTTATGGTTGTGAATAAAGTGCAATCACTGAACCTGTTTGCTTATTGCTGTGGTAGAAAGAAATTATCATTTCAGATTCCTGTAGTGTTTTACAGGACAGCTCTGTCTGCTCCATATGAACTGTCTCAACTGGAGCTCACCTATTTTTCCAGCGTGTTTGTTTCTATATACTACTTTGCACTCTTGTGATTGCAACTACTTTGCACATGCTGCTGAGTGTGCAACAAAAGACCCTTACAAATGTTCAGATCGATATGGAAAATAGCAAGGACACCTTTGGCGATGAAAATAATAACATTTTGGGGTTGCGTTACCAGTTGCGTGACATTAACTAAGAACTGGATTGCAGCTGACTCGCATATAAATACACACAGAAGTAGAGACTCAAGTATCTTTCCTCACCTATTCTTCCAGCCAGTAGCTATGTGTAATCACAGACGCTTTGCTCAGTGGATTGACTGTCTGCAAGACGAGTGACTGAATCACCTTTTTTATCTTACCAGGGTTGGATGACAAACCAGACCTACATGAAAAACTATAATGCTCTCCAGACTTTGAAGTCATAAGCAACATGGATGTGATAATATGAGCCATATCTTGCACCCGTTAGAAGACCCACAGGAATAAGATTCATTCTAGGCATTGGCATCAATGTCATCCTAAATCTTATATTAGCCAATGATCCCAATCTCTAATGGTCTTAGGATCTGCCTTCTAAAAGGATTTAGGAGATCTCTGGGTACCACACAAAGCTCTTGACCCACATCTTTCACATGAACCTATAGACAGTGAACCCTCTTACCCATATGACAAGGTCCTAAGGGTCATATGCATGACTTGCTTCTTTGCAGGTGGGGAAGACATAGTGAAGAAACAAAGTGGGACCATTGCTTAGAAACCTTCCTGAGAGCTGAACTGGACCACTGCCACTACCTCAGAACTGATGCTCCCAAAAGAAACAGTCTAGCCCTAGGGATCCAGAAGTGTCATTTTCTTCAGAACTGCCTCACCAATGTGGCACTACTTTAAATATTATTTCAGGCATGCAGTTCAGCAGGTAATTTCAGGGCATGAACTTAGACAGCGGGTTTTAAAATCCAAATGCATGTCTATAAACCCAACATATTAATAAGTTAACAGTTTTCAATAAGACATCAACATTTGCATGCATCTTCCTACTTGTTATGTGCAGTACTACATTTTTTAATGTTTCTTGGATGCTAGCCAGAGAGTCTGAGTCCCTAGTTAGTTCATCTATTACTTTCTTGCCACAATAGATCTGGGTCTTGGCCAAGTACTGGACTCATACTGCATACAAAACCACAGAATTCTCTCCCTTATCTATTGATAGTCTTCATTTCCCAGGGAAGGGGGAAAACATAATAAATTCAGATAAATAAGTAAATACATAAAAATCCAGCACTAACTGTAGTAGAAGTATTTTTAGCATCTTTTAACACTATGTGTAATCAAAAGATTTCCTTATGTATTTATACTGCCTTAGTCTCCCAAGAGTCTAATTCATGACTATTCACCTGAACAGGAGAGGAAGATCGCTTCTTTAAACCCCTCCTGGAGCTCCTCAGGCTTTCCACAAGAGTGAGCAAGGTTACATGACCTGAAATAAAACAGGGGAGGAAGAGGCTTCAGTACCATCCTTCCTTTTTCAGTGTTTCTCAACCTACGGACTATGGAAGGGTTTAAAGAGGCCATGAAGGGTTAGAGGCGGCCTCTGTTTTACATTTGACCTTGAAAATTTTTAGCCATTACTCAGGGCCTCTGGTGTCTTCAGAGGAAGACAGATGAACACAGAGGAGATGCCTTTTGAAAGAGTTTTGAAAACATTGTCCAGTGCAGCCCTGATGGCAGGGCAATGAACGTTGCCTTTTATTGTGTGTTTAAGGCAGCAAACCAATACTTAAATTAACAAAGAGCAAGAAAAAAGGAATGAATGACGTAATGATCCTGGCTGTGGTTTTACAGCCACTTTAATCTGCCAGAAGTCTGAGCTGCCCTTGAAAGGGCTGGTCCTGCCTGCCCGCCCAGCCCTGATGGGACCATTTTTGCCCACTCATAGATGTGCATTTGATCAGAGAACTAATAGGCTAAAACATCATCTGACCCTAAAAATGCCCCTTGATGCTGCTGAGCACACGGAAACACAACACTCCCCAGAGCAGGGCAGGCAGGCATGCGGAGGTAGAGATGGGACGGGAAGGGTGCGCCATGCCCTTGGGTAACAGCCCCGTTCATACTGACCACACAACCACCACGAAACCTGAACCAAGGACATGCGGGGCAAACCCAAGAGCAGCAGGGGAGACGTCTCATCTTCACCCGGGCTGCAGCTAAAATCACAACCCAGTCCACATGGAATATTTTGCTGTCAGTGTAACATTAATCACAGTAGTCCACTGGGTGGACTTGTAAAATTTTGCTAATAATACCAAGGTAGCTGACAAGTTAATAGAACACAAGATTCCTGTACCTTCTGCTTGAGCTGTGTGAGTATTTTTTCTGTTTAATTTGCCCAAACAAAGCATCAGTGCCTTAATTTCAGTTATTTCAGAAATTAGATCCTCTTGAAGAATGAAAGGATGCTGTGTTTGAGAGGGGTAGCTTTTTTATGAAGATATGTAATTAATGGAAGCCATTAAAGATACTTGTAAAAATGATTCAGATTTTTATATATGATGACTAACTAACCTATTATTGCTCTTCTTGGTCAGAGATTAATGGGAATTTCTTAAAGGATAAAGAATTATTTAACAAGCTGCAGGATATGTATGGGCTTGGGATACACTCTGTGATAGAGTGAATAATAAGAAATGTGGCTGTTTATTTCCTTGACTAATGAACCAAAGCTAAATTCAGAGATAGCAAGATGCCGAAAAAACCCAAAACCAAAACCAAAAAACCAACAAAAACCTAACAAGGCAAGTGGATGTTTTTTACATGAATCTAAACATATACTTTAGCAAAAAAAGCCTACTGTTAAGAAATTCAGGTTCTCGTGTGCTCTAACTCAAGGTGGTATAGGAACATGCCAGCATGATCTCTGAAACAACTGAGAAGGACCAAAGACTTTAAAGAAAGAGTTTAAAATCAGGTGATGCTGAATATTCAACAGCTCCCTGTGAGGGGCGAGAAAAAGAGACAGACTGCAAGGCAGAGCGAACAAACCACTTTGCTCCTTGCAGGAGCTTCCCACGAAGAAATTTTCTTTACAAAGCAATGACAACAATGTGTTTGGTCAAAGATTCCTATGCAAGGAAAACTCACTTCTAAGACCATGCGTAACAGAGTCACTTGATGATTCCCTTGGTGATGGCACACACAGACAGGTTTCATTTTTCCAACTCTTTCAGATTGTAAGTGACCTCAGAGCGTCCTGAAGCATCTTGTCCCCACTGGGCTGAAAAGCATGTGCAAAGAGGGAGTAGAGCATCTCTAGGCTGACTTTGGCACTAAGGGAAGAGAGCAGATAACATTTCAGGAGAGAAAGAAGCAGAAGGCAAACCAGTTTCTCAGGCAGCTGAAAACAGTGTTTGGCTCTTTTCACGACTGATTTGCCAAGTATTTTCTGCAGTAACTGTTCTGAGCAACAAACCGCAATGATTCATATGCCCAGGTGAAACAGTAATAGTTTCCTCTCTCTGGCTGAAACAAATAAACTTACTCTAGCTCTTTTCTAAAACAGATCCCAACCAAGCTAGGTAGTAGCAGTGACCCTTCTACAGCTTGACACCCAATTATTTTAATATCCACTATATCTTCCTCCTCTCAGGGCTCATTGGTTTTTTTCCTTTAACTTTCTGAAGGCACACAAAGAATTGAATAACCTTTTCTCCATGTACCTGGCTGCAGTCACATCACTGAAGGGGGTCCTTTCGACATTTTAAAGGACCTGAAGTGTACGACAACATGGCACTGCAGTCAAGAATCTCGCCGGGGAACGGAATAAGAAGATTTATTTTATTTTTAATATTTGAAAGATTTCAAAAAGCATTCAACTGGATTTCTCACTAAAAGGATGAGTGAAGAGAATCCTTTGTAACTAAGCTGGGAGGCCCAAGTCTTTTATCCATTGTTACACAGTTTTTCCCCAGGGCAGAGTTAGGAAGGCCTGCAAGCCCCAGAAGCTTAACAAGGCAGTACACTGGGTGGGCTTTTCTGCTACTGCCTAAGCTCCTCCCGAGGTAGGAGCCGTCAGAGCTGAGCAGGTCCCACACTCCATTTCAGCCACTGACAGAGATTATTTGGGAAGATCCTAGCACCAGCGGTGCTCTCGCAGAGGTGAATCTGCCCAGCCTGCCTGCAAATGCACACGTGCGTACATGCACACCCTTGGTACCGAGCCACCCGTACGTCTGCTTCCTTAATAAACCAGAAGCAAAACCATTCCACAGAAGATTAGTAGCGAATTGGCACTTGGATTAATCACTGTGCGTTGGACTTTGCCAAGCCGCCTTTTCCTGTCAGCTTTTTCAAAATATTATACATGACTGGTTAGCCAAAGATAAGTTATCTTTTTCAGGATAGATTGTGTAAAAGGAGGAAACTAGTGTAACTACACTGCTAACACCTTTTTTTTGTCTTTTGAACTTTTTACATTTTTATATGAAACCCCTACAACCTTAATGCAAATGAATTGGCGGGTTTTGATCAAATAGACTTCAGTATGTATTTCCTGAGCTTGATTCACAGCAGTGACGGATTCACCCACCCTTCCCATGGATGTTTGCGTCTGGCTGAAAGTGAGAACTTGCTTGAGTGATTCCCATGTGCCAATAATGTGAGAAGGAGCTCGGGACCCGAGGCAGGATACCCAAGACACGTTCTTACCCCCCACCCCCCCCAAAATCTTAATCTAGGACTTGGCCAACCTAGTTCACTACAAAACCATAAATATGCAACTTCTCTATTGGTAAAATTTTGCTTGGCAGCATTTCACAGCACTTTTGGTCTCTGTGAGATTTTTCACTGTTAATACAGCCACAGAGGTGCATGAACTAGGAGCAGCAAAATGCAGTTGACTACTCATGTCCATTTGTGCCTCAATCAATGTGTCAGAGTTCACCATTCAAAGTTGTTCTCAAATAAAAGGTGAAATAAAACAACTTTTAAGTAATTAAGCACCTCTTTCCTGACTTGCTACAAAACTTGTAGGAGCTTAATATAGCAGAAATTTTGAAGTCAAATGTCTTATGTATGAGTCCACCACCCAGAAGCAGGAGAATACGGAGTTTGTAAATAACAACGGCAATACAAGTAATGCCTATTTGCTTAGTTGATCCCACTGAAATTAATGGTCTGTGGTTTAGGTATGTGTCAGTGCCATAAAGCAGGATACGCTTGGGGACCAGGAAGTGTCTGCTTCATGTGTTAATGATGGAGTTATGGAGTGGCAGCAGCCATTTCATAGACAAAGTTGCAGAAGGATTTTTACTATATGCTCAACTCTCCCTTTTTATACTCCAACAAAAAGCTGAAGAAATTCCTAGTCAGACCTGGGGCCAAGGTTGAAATTTTTCTATAAAATTTGAAAGGGATCCAGCTAGAGATTTTCGAATGATGCCACCCCTGAGAAAACACAGCTCGCAAGCACAGGTTGTGTCCCTCCTAGCACTTAGGTGGTTTACAGATTCACACAGCGGTGAATCTGGATATGAACAAAACTGTGTTCAACAAAATTATTGCCCCCCCCCGCAAGCCTCTTCTCCACTAAAACCCCAGTTCTCCTTCTCTAGCCCCACCATTCACATGAAGAAGCTTGAATATCCCAAGAAAAAAGCATCATACTAAGGAGTTATATTTTAATGTTTATGCTATGGCTTTTTGTATAATAGGAATAATCGCTATTGCTTTGTAGTACACTTACAACAAATAGCTTTTGAGATTGCTCAAACACTTTAGCTCCACTTCAGCTCTTAATCAAACTCAGCAGCTGTTTATTGCAATTACACTATAAAGCAATAGACATTATCCCTTAACTAACTGTCTTATTAATATAGGTAGTTACACAGCTATTTCATAGTTACTCTTAAATAACTGCTTTTAATTATTTTATTAACATAAATAACCATCTCAATAAATTTAAATTAAATGCATATGTGAGAAATGTAATTTAAAGCATTGCACAAAATTGCATCTGTTTACTAATGTTTAAATTGATGTCATTGTGTAATTCAATTAAAATGCAACTTTAATTTATTTCAATTTTTGATCACCATGGAACACCTAAGACACTAGAACTTCCTAAATATTGAAATGGCCACTGTCTGGTCTGTCTTCTGTTGCTATATTTTCTTTGCAATATTAGTTTGCTATCAGGAGAACGAGATTTCTTTTTACCCACAAAACTTACAATTTAATATCCCCATTTAGTTTTTTTCCTTCCCATTCCCAGTCAAAGCAACAGATGAAACTGGATTGCATTTTGCCTTCTAGTTCACTTGCACAACTCTGCTTTCAATGGAGAAAAGGATTTTATTTTCCTGTGCAACACTGGATCCTCCATGTCTTATGCCATTTGTTCTGGTAGGATCAAGCTCTTCGCCTTCAGCTAAGGGGAAGGCAGACATTGCCTGACCTGGCCAGAAATCCCCTTATTGTTCCTCATGGGAGCCACTTTATTGTTCAGGGGCCTCATTCTACCCAAAAATCCTCCACTGCAGAGTGAGCAACACTTTTATCCCACAGTGCCACTAACGAACATTTATCTGAAAAGGGACCACGGCACAGATTAGCGTGTGCCACCTCTCATTTTGCAGAATGGTCTGCCCATCATACTGGCTTATTCAGATGCTCTTTTCCCCAGAGTCCTTGCTGTTGGGGATGAAACAAAAATCTCCTATCCTTATTCTGTTTTAGATTCCTCCCCTGAAGGGTAAAGAGGAAAATGCTTGCTGAAGAGCAAGGAGAAAAGGAGAGGGACTCCCTTCACCACTTGTTTGCCATAGACAGGAGAAGAGAAGACGTTAGAAAGCGCTGGGAGAAACTTAAAGTGGCAAATGTAAGTCAGGAATGGGGTGAAAATAAGGCTGAAAAATATAAAGGTGCAAAAGGAGGTGAAGAGGCCTCACATACTTTCCTGACAGCCATTTTCTTCTGCCACTCAAAACTTTTTGATTTAGTTCTATAGCTGGTGCAGGGACCTGTAAATGTGAACTGCTACCTCTCTGAAATCAAATCACAACAAACCTCCTCAAAAGTAACTGGGATATATTGAAAAAAAGTGTTGAATTCAGGAACATGTAAAGCAAAAATTTCTCTGAGGGTCTTGATTTGGATCTCGGCAGCTTTTAAGCTCCAAAACTATGGAAATTGAGGCACAGTTGGCTCTTGGATATCAGTCAATGTCAAAGATGTTACAGGAGAGCAACGAAGGGAAGAATTTGGTCCATGAAATCCAACCTATTGATGGTGAATTCTGCTAACTAGCAAAGTCCATTCTATCCTCTGGCTGCTAATTAGAGGACACAATCTCCCTACAAGGAATCATTAAAGAATGGTGTTTCAATGCATGTACACCCTCTGTATTAGGATGAAGGGTGCCTCAGTGACACCATGCCTATGGAGAAGTGGAATATAGCTGCAGACAACAAAGATGAAAACGATGATTTATTTATTTTAATACTTCTATCCAAATGTAACAGGCAAGATGAAGGGATAATTACAGGCTCCGTCAGAAGGGGGTTGCTGATGCTGTGATCTGGCAGACACACTAAGCTCCTCAGGAGACGAGCTCTTAAAAGTCTACAGACTATGCTGGGCAAAGACACAGGCAATTCAGTACACAGGGATTTTACGGAAAAATGTAGAAACTAAGAGTGAGGGAAGACATGTTTAAACTTCAGGTAACTGAGAGTTATCAGGGTTTGGATAATTGAAGTTCCAATGTATATTTGCCTACACTGTCGCTCACCTTTGAGCCCTACCTAGGCATCTTGACATTTATGTAGTCTGAAATCCTGAAAGCTCCAAGTTTAGACAACTAAATTGTTGCTTGTCAGTTTAGTCTTGACTGAAAGACAGGTGTTTTGTTTCAGAGTAACACTCCTTTCAGACTCCTCTATTGCCAAGCTCAGATTACTGAGCTAAGGAACTACCAAAAATGAAATAACTTACAAGCAGGCAAAGACATTTACATACCTTGAACAAAGGAATTCTTTGGGCAAAATAGGGATTTTTAATTATTGCTTGTTTTTTCTCATATGGGATTCTCAGCTCTAGCTCTCTGGTGGGAGCTGGAGAAGCTTGGAGGCTTTGAAGGTTCCTACATTTCTGGTAATGTGGTAGATCCTTTGCTACTGCTATGCAGTTTTACAAGCTTGTTCTGCTGAATGCAAACTGCTCTCTGAACAAAACCCTCAACAAAAATCCAGCTGAGAATCTGAACCAGAATTCTCCAAAAATGTAATTCGGGAAGCGGGCACACAAATAAGACTGCTACACACACAGCAGTCAAATGCCAACAGTGCAAGCAAGGAGTATCTGTTAGCTACCTGATGCCTACATCCTAACTTTAGATCTAATTCAAAGTGGGTCATTATTATCGGGCCTTCATTATTATCCCTAGTAAGTGACTGGGATCCTTTCCAATAACGAACAAGTTCTCTCTTGGCACAACTTTGCACAGGCGACTTACACAGTCCAAGAGCTGCACATGCTGATGATGCCATTGGGATCCCACATCTGACTGTGGCTATAGTTTTGTACTGTTAATGCAATGGAAAGTGAATCAGGGAGCCCAGAAAACAGCTCAGGCAGAACACAGCACCATCCATCTGACCCCAAATTTAGCCTGCCTTTGAGATGCTACCGCCTGTGAGCCGCAGATGAGTCCATTACCACGAAGTGCCTCATTGCAGAAAGCAGCAGCAAGTGAGACCTACAGTGCACTGACCCAACCCTGCCTACATTCCTGCTCTCTGATAATTCAGGTTTTCCTTTTTCTGTGCCTCTGTATCTGGGTGCTGGTGCCCATACACTTCTGGCTTCCTGGTGTTGTGGCAGGGTTTGGACCTTAATTCCTTTGTTTATGCCATTAAGTGTGTTGAAGGCAACAATACAAGCTTCATCACACTGACCTGCCAATAACCTCAGCTCTGACCTGGAGGGATCGCGTGTTCTGGCATAAGTTAAGGGTCTCATTTAATTTAGAACCTTAAGCTGGATTTGAACTGTAGCCCCAGAAGTAAAAAGCCAGTGTTTTTATCTGGGAAGCCACATGGCTCTGGTTTCCTGATTGGTAGTTGTGACATCCCAGTATTGGCAAACCACGGAGATATTAACTGTGTGCTCTATTTTCTGCCCTTAATTATGGCCAGCTAGTCTGATTTTTCTTTCTTTTTTTTTTTTTTTTTTAAGGATTTGAGTGACAAAGTGACTATGCATATCATTCCACATTTGAACTGTAAGACTTCAGTATTTCTACCTCTAGTGTGTAATTGGATCAGCTGCCAGTTACAGAAAGGAGCTGGGTGAGTATTAAGTGTGTGGAAAATGAAGAAGAGTCCAAGTGTGAAGGGGAGGAATAATTTGACAAAGCCTGCAGTGAGCTGTACGTGGTTTTCTCGTTCCAAAATGGAGTAGGTTTTGAAGCGCATGAGAAAAAACTGGCTTTGATTTATTAGCTTTGGTTCACAGAACACTAGCCACAATCTTGGAGTGACTCAAGACATACGGAAAGCCACAGTCCCTGCCCCAAGGAGCTTACAATACTGACATTATCATAACGAGGATGGCTGAGTGCCAAACTGAAAAACAGTCTGCTTTTATCTGACTCGCTAAAGCTATGCCTTGAACAACCTTCTCAGGCAGTGCACAAATCTACTGCCATGGGCTTGGCATCACAGCAGGATTGGGACTTAGTGTGTTCATGGTATGGTGGTCCTCAAACCATTATACCCAATGCTCTTTTGTAGGTCCCCACTATAGCACTTGCTTACTTTAATTTTGAGTTTCTCAAAGAAAGGAATGAAGCTAATGTAAGCATCAAACATTTTAAAATCTGCGACAAAAATCCAAAGTAAATCTCAGCCCTTTAAAAAGGTGAGAAATAGAGGAGGACTCTGTCCAGTCAAAAAGTGAGAGTGTTTCTCTCAGGACAAGAAAATTGCCTTGCCACTGAGTTGCTCCATTAACCACAGTCATGGCAGGATCATACAGACAGACAGTTGTTCATCCAGTAAGTGTTCAACCATTTGTACCTTTATAAAATGCAAGCAAATCCCCTCAGTTATGAATAGGCAGTTTGTAGATTTCTAGTCAAATGCTACTGGTGGGACAGAAGAGCTGGATACTGAGTGGGTAGCCAGAACATCCTTCACTTCATATTTCAAAGTAACGCTAAGATGCCACTCAGGACAACAGTCTGATCATGAGGTGACAAATTTAGGGGGTAAGGAGAGAGGACTGCAGCCTAAAATCAAAGAAAAGGTCACAACATCCAGAGCAGCTCATGAAAGAAGCAGAAGAAATGGCAGTTACCTGGAAATTCACAGACAGTTATTCCTCAGCTGTAGAAATCCACCATAAAATCCACCATGCTGATCTGTAAGGAACAAGCAAGAAACATCCATTAGTGGCGCAAAGAAACATAGAGGATTACAAATATGCCAAGTGGATTGACTACCCAGTGGCAGCCAGGATACACACAGTATTGCCAAGAAGGTGGAGAGAGCAAAGAACAACTGATCTTTGCTATCTCCCAACTCTAGGTTGCTCTAAGCTACACTTGGTGGTTTACTGCCCATACGACCAAACTGATATTCTGGGATTTGGAAATTCTTCTGCTATGCCTTCAATAGCAGCCACTAATTGAGAGGAGCAATGTCCAAAAGGGCCCCTGGGTTATGGCCATAGAGTCATATCCTTTCTTACTGGTATAAAGGCTCTGCAGACAAGTCTATCAGGCAAAAACACAACAAAAAATCAACTCAAAATCATTTCTCTCTGACTCTCCAAGGGGGGTACGGCATTAAGACAGAATGCCCTACCTCAAAGGAAGTCAAGATTGGATCAGAACATCTCAGAGAGACAGAAACGGAGAGATGGCAAGAGGTGGTAGTGTAAAGGTTTTATCAGCATGAGTTTGGAATGACCGCATTACTCATAGGTCACTGTGCTTTCCAGCTGACTAGCGACAGATGAAATAAGGAAGACAACGGCCTCTGGATTTTCAGGTAGCAGCTGCAGCCAAGTCTGCCTTTTCAGCTGCCCTTTTAGTCTGGAATATGCACGGCGCTGCTCAGAGAGCGGCTGACTTTGTATGCAAAAAGGAACCCACTGTGAGATCCCATTATCACCAAGCAAACTCTAGAAGAACATCAAGACAATATTTGTGTTGTTAGAGGGAGGAAAACTTCAAATGCAAGGCACTTGGTTTTGCCCACAATTTGCATACTTCCAGTATTTCCTAATATTGAACTGGAGCAAGTACTCCAGAGATCCTTGTGGATCTCAGCCCATCTCCAGCAGGAAGGCACCAGGAATGGGTTATCCTGATGTGAATCCACAACCGTTATGGCAGAAAACAAGCGTAGTTCTTCACGTCTCATAGCAGCAGCCACAATACTGATATTTTGTTATATAACAAAGACATTATAAACATCATTTATTTATACTGAAGTGATGCCATTCTGCCAGGTGCCATAGAAAGTCTTTACGACGGACTGCTTGCATTTTGCAGAAGGTACCATCTAATCAGATATACAGACAGAAATCCTGACAGCTGAATGTAAAATAATATTGCCATTCCTGATATTTCTCAAATTAGCAAGAGCTTATAATGAAGCTTATGTAAGAGTCTTTTTCAAAGATTTGTTGGATACCTCTTTTGCCAGGAATGGATGCACACGGGGTAACTGTCCTCCTGCTCTGTGCTTAATTCTCTCACCTTGTACTACGTTGCTTATTTCCTGCACTCTGAGATCTCCTACTTGTGTTTGAACTCTCTGAATACTCTCTTCAGCTACACACAAGGAGCCGGAGGCCTTGGTAACCTTCTACCCCAGTAGTTCTTTTCCTGCAGTCAGGAAATTGTCTCTCTTTTTTTGTTTTCTTTTTTTTTTTTTAATAGCAAAGAACTAGGGGAATTCCCCCTTCCAGTGCCTGGCTTTATGCTGGGCCCTGATGGCAGTGACTGGTGACAGCAGCAAAAAAACCCAAGCCACCACAAACAAAAGCGTCTCATTTTGCATAGGGTTTTATGTCAGTATTTTGATAATTTCAGCAATTCTGCATTCATATTGGTATTGAGATATCTAGAAAACGATGTATGCTTCAAATAACTTCAGTAAGCATCACAATATGCCTGTGTGAATGCTTGTATGTTTTTCCATGAAGAACTCAAATCAGATAAAACTCTGAGACTTGATTTTCAGTTGATATAAATCCACAAAGATAATGTAATAACTGGTATGCCAGTTTACACCTGCAAAATACCTTACCCTGAAATATCTTAGCCCCTCTGTCTCCTTCATTCAAGCAGAGGGAATAGGTACCAGTAGGGGAAAGTTTCACGTCTCTGCCTCCAACTCTCTTCAGCGACATGAGTTTGCATAAGGAGCTGGAGGCTGTAGCTGCCTTCTGCCCTAGCAGGTTTTCTTTTTCCTTCATTCAGGAACTTGTCTTTCTCTTTTTTTAATGTAATCAACAAGGGAATTCCCCCTTCTGTTGTTCAGCGTTGAGACAGGAGCCTGATTTGCTTTTTTAGCTAAAAATCCCCGAAAAGTCATCAGAGAGCTCCCTGACTTTAGTGGGGCAGACCTAGCTGAAAAGGGATGTTCCTGCTGTTCACCAACGTTCTTCCTTGCCCAGTGCTGTATTGCTGGCGGCGTTCGGGCAGTGCGAGCAGCTCGGGCCATCATGCCACAGTGCTCTGCCTCCCAGCACAGCTCTGTCACTCTGTGCGCAGTGCTCGTGTCATGCTGTTTACAGAATGTGACAGACCAGAGGAGAGCAGAGGTACGGTAGGAAGGGAACGGAGCCAGGCCCAGCAGCACTGGGAAAGCATCACCAGAGGTATTGGTCTCTGCAGGGCAGAAGGAAGCAGACCTGAGGGCTGCGGAGGGGGATTAGAGAGAAAAAGTAAGTGGCACCTCTGTTTTGCCAGGATATAGGAAAAAGAAAAGAAGTATGAGACAGACAAACGAGGTAAAACTGGTTTAGGAAAGAAGAGGGAAAGTGCATGGAAAATATCACAATAAAGGAACCCCATCAGTAGCAACAATTCAAGGAGAAAAGAGGACTGATGGATAGCTGTGCTAGTATGAGTGAGGAAGGATAAACCAAACCTTTTCAAAGCATTAAAAAAGAAAACCAAAATGCATTTAAAAAACCTAGTGAGAAAAAAAAAAAAGCCAGAGGACAAATAAAACAGAGAGAGAGGATTTCTATGAGCACAAAAGCAGAGGTCAGTACCCTGTGGTCATTCCCTAAGAAAGGAGGAAGTAGAAGTGAAGGAAAATACCTAAATGTAAAAGACTACTTATAAACAAATGAGACATTGACTGCTACTCTGTGATTTTTTTGAAAGTTTGCTATTAGCACATCTCCAATGATAAATGCCATAATATGATGCCAGCTTTCTGTAGGCAGAAATGCACAAATGTAGCAAATCAGTTCTGCCAGGCAGACAGGGAAGTAACAAGAAATCATTTCCCCCCATGCCACGTGGCACCGCTTTGGTCCATCCACATCCTCTCTCCAGCATAAACCCTTGGAAGAGGCACACAGCAGGGCAGTAGAGCAGGAGGATGTTTAGCAATACAGAGGATGAGAACACAAATGTATAACTACGTTGGGAGCCTAGAGCTTAATTCAAATAATAATTACACAGGCTGATCTCTGACCAAGGCTCCTCAATCCACATCCCACCCCAGTTACTCTTTTTTGTCATTTGGAAACAAGTTTGTCTAGGCAGAAAAAATACTTCTGGATCATTCTTGCCAAGACCATCAAAACTGAAAATTGCCAAGAGTCTCCTCTGAATGGCAATGACATCCATAAAAAGACTGGACAGGTAACAGCATGTTCAGGAGCTGTTCGGTCTACTGCTGAGCCTGAGCTGGTGCCCTGTCACGATGGTAACCTCACACCATTCATTAAGCCCACTAAGCTCAAGCTAATGTCTCAAATCGCCTCCAGGGTGCCTTGGAGCACAGCTCCAAGCTCACCTTTCCATGGAGAGAGGAGCACCTGAGCCACCCCACCGACTTGAAGCCTGAAAGAGAAGCCATGGTAGGGATGTGCAGGCCCAATGCTGGGCAGGGATGGCTCCATGGAAGAAGGGTGGATGGGAAGAACTGAGCAAAGACTAAAGCCAAGCTTCCTTTTTGTAGACATCACTCAGGCCTTTCCCCTAGCTCCAGAGGGGTGGAGCAGATGCCCTACTCCGTGGGAGGGAGGCAATTCCAGACCTGAGGCTTAAGCCAAGGCAATTTTGGTATGTAACTCCATATTTTGAAAGACAGAAGGAACCATTTTCCATGCTGGCCTAGTTTTAAAAGTAAAGATGTATGGAGGGCCCTCAGAATTTATGCAGAGGTTTGACGGGGTTAAAAGTTGTGCCCACTGACATGTTTTCAAGCAGAGAAATACCTGCAACCAGTCCCTAGGTGTTATACTGCATATGGGAAAATGCTGTTCTCACTTCCATCCCATCAGTGGGGTTATACGATTAACATTAATCGTTTCAAAGGCAATGTTCTGCCTATTGACCAGGGCCCCATTCTGGAAGGGATAGATTCAGACTGACACTGAAAGTTGACTTTGCAATGTATATATGTACATTCACTTGCAACAAGAGAGCCACATATAGTCCTTCGTTTATCAGTAAAATCCAGTTAGCTTCTGTGGTATCACATCAACATAAGTGAGGTGACAGTCTCGCCCCAAATCCTCAATTCCACAAACTCCCATATTGTGCTACTACAAAGATGAGGCTGCTTCAGAGGCTGAGCAGATAGTGCCCAGATCCTGCAGTCTTTACTCGGACTTCATCTCACTGACTGTAATGGAAGTATTACCTTAATTCACGATAGCATCTTCACTAAGAGTACTTGTGTGCACATCTTATTTGCCAAAATAAACATTTGTGTTTTATTGGGTTTGGGGTTTTTTTTTTGATGGGGGTGGGAAAGAAGATGCAGATTAATTTTTTTAAATAGAAAAAAAAATCCACATCCTCTTTTTCTGAAACAGACAGCTTAGAGACACAGAACAGCCTTTTTTTTTGTGTGTCCCCCCCAACCCCTTGTTCTGTACACCACCCCAGTTCTACCCTTGCTTTAAGATTAACTGTCAATCTGAAGATTGACTGTGCTATCCTTAAGGCCAGACATTCTTTGGATTTGGTTATTATATCAAGGTGCATTTGTGCTTCTAAACGGGCAGCTGTACTGTAAATGGAACACAAAGGAGCAAAATTCAGCCTGTTCCAGCGTAGGTCCAAAGCCCAGAGTGTCTGTGATGCTGTAGTCTTTTGTTTCAAATGCAGATAGATAAACTACAGCCTTTTTTCCATGACGGTTATAATGCAGAATATGAAAAACTCTTGGGATGGTTTAAGCTGCAGGGTATTCTCCCAGAGTTCTGTCCAAGAATAATCTAGTAAAAATGTGGACAGAGAACCATCGACCTCTGCTTTCCCCCGAACATATGCAGCTCTGATCAGTCTGGTATTTCAAGAAAAACAAGGTCCTGAACCCTAATCCTCAGACACATAACAAAGCGCACTTCACAGCTGTGATGCACAGCTACTATCAGCTCCGAGGCCTGAGTGGGTCCCAAGACAATGCCTCCTTTATCACCCAGAGGACAAATATCTAGACAGCAATATTTTCTGCTTGAATGCTTCAAGCATCTCTCGCAACTCCTGACTGAAAGAGAAAACTGAGCTGAGAGTGTTTGCTGAGTGATTATTTTAATTTACTACTTGATGTAAATCTAAATGAACTGACATCCAGCTTGAGATGGACAGAAAACAATCATTGTGAAAAAAGAAAGAAGGCTAATATTACAATATCATTTGAGTAGCACAGGTTTAGGCAACTTTAGCAGTGGCAACGTAATAGATAGTGAGGCAGGGTTTGCATTTCCTTTTCTTCACTCAATTACCATAATAAGTTCTGTAATTTTAGGGCTGTTTATTTATCAGGCGACGATAACAAAGACGCTCAGAACACAGTGTCTGAATGCAATACTACAAAGCATCGCATTGTAAGCCCTCACATGCAGAGCGATTGCTGATTCTCACACACCTGATTATCCATGTGTACATGTGTGCACATGTGTTCAGAAGCACCAATATTCTCCTTTTTCTTAATTGCTAAAATGGCACACGTTTTGCATCTGACTTGAGGCAGAGTGAGGGAAAGAGGTAGAAAAGGAAGAAAACTTCCTGGTAAAGTTCTCCAGTGCTTTAAAAACCTGTCAAGTCACTCTGCTGAGCTTTCTCATATGAACAATAGATTTGGGACCTGGCCTGCCTGCACCGGGGAGTCTGTCACTGCTGCTCTCTGATCCGGGTTTCCAACGTTTGATGGCTGCGCAGTGTCACAGAACAGCTGGAGGAGAGACGCCCTGGCTGAGTGCATGAGATGGAGGGGAAAAAAACAACAAACAAGAAGCAAAAGAAGAGATTTCTTTGTGAGGCAGACACACGCATCTGGGCTCTGCCAGAGTGAGATGTGTCACCTTATGGCATAGCCTGTGACGCCCTACACCGAGATGAACAGATATTACTGCCCCACAGGCCCCCCTCGTTCCCAAATGAGGACCAGGGAGAAGGTGCACCACATGCAATGCAACCCCAGATGGAGATCCAACAAGAGCTCCCTCCCGGTGGGGCTCAGCAGTGGGTTCACCACCTCTTGCAGCTCCCAAAGGCATTTTTCCAGCAGGAGACCACCTCCTCGGGCCCCTCCAGGCATGGCATGCCACAGCGGCACCAACAGCCTGGAAGAGTGGGTAGGAGGCACTGCTAGCCCATCACTCAGTGCCTCTCTCTCAGCACATCAAAGAGCCATATTGCACCCCCAAGGCTGACTGAATGCACCTGGGGCAACTTTTCATTCCACCCTGAGATGCTTGTGTTGGTTTTTGGGGAATTTGTGGTTGGAAAGACTAATCCACATGCATAATTTCTTGCACATTGCCTTAAAAGTACGTACCTAATTTGAAACAAAACTCACAGCGTAATGTTCCATTTTGCATATACCAAAGATCGATGGAAAAGCTCATAATTGAATAAGAATAAAAGAAGTTGAATAAAGATGAAACTCGATGGGTTTCTAAGACTGCCATTCAACAGCCTCGAGCTTTTGGAAGAATACCATGCCTTCCTATTAAATTGTTTGAACCACTACCTTAAAGAAATCTCTGCAGTTCCTTCTTAAATTCTACAGGAGGCTCAAAAGCACATCGGAAATATTTTTACTCTGTACCATAAGATGTTTTTCATCAGAGTAACATGCCTCTTAACCCATAGCCATATAATCAATTAAATTGCATGGGCATATGTGTGTTTATTTACATAATGTGTAAATGTATAGCTGGGTATATATAAACAAAAGGCTTTCATAACACAGAGGAACACACATGGTGGTATAATTTGTGTATACGCACACTGTGTAACTGCAGCCGTTCATGTCAACACCATTCATCACCTGTATTCACCAAAATGGTGTCAGTACTGTTCTGCACGCTGCCTACAAGTTCATCACAATGATAATCTCCCTCCTCAATTAATTAAGGACAATTTAAATATTTTAAGTGAATTACATTAACATGACAAAACAGTAAAATTTAAATTGTGGAGCTGTGAACAGAAAACCTGTGACAAAGTCCCTCTTTCAACACAGTCACATAGAAAGATTTTACAAATTGACAGTATACATTATGCACAGTCTAACTGTGGACATTTTCTGTCAAGCACTTAAACAGAGAAACACAACAACGGCTCCAGTGTGAAAAAAGAATAATCTGTAGGGGACCGGTCCTCACTAAGGGCAACCTTGACAAGTCCAAGCATGCACCTGGATCAGCATTTAAAATAACTCTGCCATACCAAAGTTGCTCATCATGAAGCTCTGTCTAAATTATTGTGGGTTTGCAATGGACCTTCATTAACTGCCCTTACGTAAAAATACTATCAAACCTATTAAAAAGAGTATTTTTTAAATGTCCCTGTAAAACACTGCTTCAGTAAGAGGGTTACAAATACATGGCATGAAATGTTACAGATGGAAATTATTTTTTTGTTAGTTCTGTGGGGCTACTTACAACACATCTGAAATTTTACATTCAGGACTCAGACAGCAGCAAGATAACATTTTCCCTTCTAGGGACAAAATTCTGTAAGGAAGTTTTTAAGAAATCTAGCTTGTATTTATAGCCTTACCATACAGCTACTACGGATCTAGCACTCTTTTCACTGATGAAGTGTCTGATTAACACATATGGTTATTGGGATTTGCAAATTAAAGGCTGGATCTTGCAACACTTATGTGAGTCAGCCTTAATCACATGAGTAGTCCCCAGCAGGAGTAAATGTTGCAGGATCGGGCCCTTCCAAAATGAGCAAAGCTTCATTAGCCCCTTCATGTGATTTATAAATATGCATGCTCTAATGGAGTGTGATGATGTAGGTACCTACAAACTCACGTTACTCATGTGAGCACTGCCAGAGATCTCAAAGGGATTTGGGACTTCCACAAATAAAATTAGCTTATAGTAAGATTGGTTGACGCCATAGGAAAAATAATAAGAGAGGAGAGAGTGACCTCTCCATTTTCCTCAGATTACTCCCTGACAATACAATAAAACACACTACAAATATTAATGCAGAAGGGTAGGTCTAGCTTCTGTTGCTTCGCCCATGCCCAGCACTCCTACTCAGACTGGAAGAAGTTGCCAAATGGGGTCCGTACTCCTCAGCGTCTAAGAAAAATACTATTGCAGTTTAGCTGTAAAAAAGTATCTTCCTGACGTGGCACTGTACGCTGAAGTGGATTGTGAAGATATCCAAGACAGCTGCAAATGAGCTTCTCGGCAGGGTAAATGACCTCCCCTACTGGCTCTGGGCCACCACACCGGGCTGCTTTTGCCACCTGAGCTTCTGCAGCTGCCTCAGCATTGGAGCATGTAGTGCAGCATAGATCTGCCTGCAGAAGATCTGAAGGTGCACGGAGCTCCTGCTGCTCATTCTTCACCAAGCCCAACAATGCTTGGCATGTGATGTCACATGGGGCTATTGCAGAGATGATTATGACATCACAAAGAGCAAGCAGAAACCACCTGAAAATCCAAAGAACTGATGAATTCCTCAGAGGCAGTTTTCCTGCCAGTGACCCTTGTCATAAGAAGTGGGGGAATGAGCACCCTTTCCCTGAGAGAACAGGTATTGCTTACCCAGAAAGAATTTTTTCTGGGGTGTCAACACTTTAATCTAAAGACCACACTGCATTTCCTGTTGGTAATTCTTAGCTGTAATTATGAAAACTATTGCAATTAGGTTATTCTAATTATGAAAATCTATTTCCTTTTAAAGATCTAAGAGCAACCTTTTTTATGAAAAAGAACACATAAAAACACTGAAATCCTTTGAATTCCTTCTCGTGCCACAGAATCTGAGCACAATTTATCTAGATAAGTTTTAATTATAGCCTTTCCAGAAAGACAGTACTCTGTATAAATAAAAAGAAATATAATTGATAAATGTAGTCAGATGGTACCAGGTTGTTTAAATAGACCATTAAGCTCAAAATGTCTAAAGTTAAATTAGATTGTATTCTCTTTCACCTAGGGCTTTTGTAAGGCACAACTGGCATGTATAGCCTCGTCCACATTAATTTTTACTGCCACGGTCAAAAAGCAGCATAAGTCTGAAGCTTGTGCAGAATTTTCTGTCTTTATTTGACGTGATCATAGTAGATGAATTAGCTCCCTTGGTGCAGAGAGTGAAAGAAGGTTAGTTGAGGGAAATAAGGAATTTTCAGAGGAAAGAAAAAGTTTGAGGGAAACATATGGTTTAAATGCTCTAGCCTATTTCAGATCAAGCTGAGAGAGTTGAGATCTGTTGGTTCAGAGATCCAGTTCACTGCACATTCCTACTGTGCCTGCCTACTAATTGCATCCCATGTTTGTCAATCAAATATTTGCAATTAACAAAAATATTCCCTTAAGAGACATATAACAGAGGCTGCTAAGGATCCATTGCTTTGCTATTAGAGTCAGCTCCAAAAAAAAAAAAAAAAAAAAAGGTCTTTAAAAATATTCTGCTGATGATGACACTGCCAGACACTTCCAGTCAAAACATTAACAAGCAGAATAGGTGGCATGGGGGCTTTTCAAAGAGTTTTTTTCAAAGAAGAAAAACTTTGATCTTAGTGTTTCTGACCCATCCTCCACCTCTGATTCTTCAATCTACAAGTACATATAGTGGTTTAATTTCACTCAGTGCATAACTTGCCTAAGGATAAACGTTGATCTAGATTTTTTTTATTTAACTCCAATTTAGCTGATGCTCTAAAGCTGCCCTATCACTGCATAATACACACTCACACAAGGTTTCTAAGCAGAAACTGAAGAAAGCAGACTAGAATAATAAGAAATGCACAAGGTTCAGAGGAAACATTAATTTGTAAATAGCTAGAAATGCCAGTGATTTGTTGGGAATTGAAGACCTTCTGTATGAAACAGTGAAGCTTAGCAGCTGTGCACTGCTGTTTTATAAATCAATATTACATCTGAAGGTGGTGTTTGAATGCTTGTATCATTGTGGTTTGAGTCAAACAAAGTTCTGTGATAAGAAATGATCAAACAAAACAAACAAAATCCCTTCCCTGTCTTGTCGGATAAATTCCAAACATAATTCCACATGAGGGCTAGAACATTCAAATCATCCACTTTTTTATAATTGCATAAACCCCTCAGTCACAGAAAGATGATTGGATTGGTGATGGACTATTGTATTCTCAAAGACATGGATCATGCCAATGGAGAGCTCCTGCAAAATGATAATAGTGTGCGCATTTTCTGTATGACCTAAGTGGTGAGCTTTAAACCCCATCCAAGCCAAAATGCAGCGGTCTGGTGTGAACATGACTGGGACCAGGGGACTCCAGCCTTCCACTTCCACCTCTAAAACTAATTCCTTCAGTGCCATGAGCAACCACTTATCCTCACTGCTGCTGTTTCTCCATCTAAATACAGAGGATAATATATAGCCAGCTAACGAAAAGAGCTCAGACTTAGGCCAAGTCTACCCAAGGAAAAATTTGCCAGCATAGCTCAGCAGGTACAGCTTGATTAGCAGATTTGCCTCATGTCAACACAGCCTGCACCTGCGAACAGAATATTTTTCCTGCCATCTACCAATTCTCCCATGCAAAATAAAGCAAAATCCCAGCAATGTTAATGATTTTTCCCAATCAAAAGTGATCTAAAATATTGTATGTCCCCATGAGTGACACTGCTTCATTTTCTCAAAGACTGTAAATAATCATGAAATGTTCTGAAGACACAAAGGAGCTTGCCTTTTTTTTTTATCTTTATAAAACATTCCCTTAATTTAGGCTGTGGCTTAAAAAACCCTCTGTATCACAAAGCTATGTATTTGGGGCTGTAATACTTGCAGAGAATGGGCAAAGAGGTAAGATACAGCATTTCTCATAACCACCAAGCCCAGTTTCGGGAACGTGAAGAAAGAAAGGGAGTTGGGAGAGCAGTGTCTGCAAAGAAATATCCTGAGAGACATCTGCTGGCCACTTTTACCTTGCCGAGCTCCATTCACTGACTGCAGAGCACACAAGTTTGCAACATTGGACTTTCTGAGTCAAGGGGCAACTTGGTGGTCATACAAATCATAACTCCACAGCAAACAAATATCAACCAACAGCCCTGCCTTTGGGCTCCGTAAAAGATTTAGCAACATCCTTATTGTCTGACTTACTACGAAAGGAAACAAATTCATCACTGTGACTGCAATGAAGCGGCCTGCAGAGAAGCAGGACAGCTGAACAGCATCCCACACCAAGCCTGTAGGCACATCTCCAGCCTAGTGACCAGCGACAGACTTCCCTGCCACTGCTGAATAAACAGACTCTGAAGCTTGGCATTTGCATCCCACAGCTGCCTATGTACCCCTCTGTGTGGCCACTCGCATTGGCTTCACAACCGCAGCAGATAAAGGAGGACAGCAAAGCTGGGCAGCACAGATAGCGACAAAAAGAAGCCAGAGCCTAACTAGCTTTCAAATGGCTTGTGTTGGAGAGATTTTTAATTGCAGACTTGCATCGAAAAGCCCCATTTGTAAATACTCAGCTATCATTTTGCAGGGGGTTGTCAGATTACAGAATTTTATCATCAAGTTTGAGGTGGGAAAAGAAGAGGAGGAGATGGAGGAGGAGGGTATTTTTGTTCCTGTCCTTCATTTCCTGATAAGAAGACACTTTTGATCCAAGAGATTTTTTTTTTTTGCTTTCTTCCTTTCCTTTTTTTTTTAAATCTGGTAGCATAAATTTGTTTCACAAGATGCAGGTGTTTGAAATATTTAAGAAGTTCTCTGGTTTTGTATTCCTAGCCTCATTGATGAGAAAGCTTACGCATCATGACATGGTGAGTTGAAGCAATGATTAAAAGGCTATTGCATATGCTCTTCCCAGCTGAGTTGTTGTTCTCGTTGTTGTTTTTAGAGCACAGAGAAAGTGTCTGCAACAGCTGCTAATAAGCTCTTATGCGACTCTAACATCATGATCTGATCACCCCAGAAGTGCATAGTGGGAGCTGAGGAACCTGGTCTCAGCAAATTGACAAAAACATCCCTGACATATTTCAGCTACCATAGAAAGTTTGTGACACTGAAAGGAAATTAAATTGTGTGTAGAAGGTTGAATAGGAATGTGGGGCTTGTGTTTGTGTGCACATGAGATTTAAAACCATGGGCAAAGCAGGGACATGCGTGTTTTCAAAGGCACAAATGGGAATTAGACACACAACTTCCATCGACTTTCAATGGAAGAACTACCCTTTGTGCCTTTGAAATTCTCCCCCTTTATTTACCGTACTTCACTAAGAAACAATGCTGAAAACCTAAGAATGTTTTAAAAGGTATCGTACCTGGAGTGTTGTTGCTTTAGGATACTAATCTAGAGGCACAAGATGAAACCATCCCAAAATACTGATCTTTTTTATTTCATAGATGTACCAAGCAATCAGCTTTTGCTTAGAGCTTCAAATTTAGAGTGCTCTAAAAGTATAACTTGACCTGACAATGGACCAGTTCAGGAATTTCCATTGGCCTACACTGGAGGGCATAACTAATTGTTATCCCTTCCTGGGCAAAGTTAACGGTGTGGGAAGAGTAGGGTAATTATATCTAAAGGTCTAACCCATGGGATTCTCCCATATAAAACCAAACTGCATTGTTTCATTGGCAGAGGAGGAAACAGGTTGGTTCATTTAAGATAGGTCCAGGTGGATGAACCTGAACCTATATGTGCACATTGCAGCAGCTGTATGACTGCATAGGTGTGTGCTTATGTGCCATTTGGCTCTAATTTTGGTAAATGTAGTGGTAGCTGTTCAGTTCTGTTAACAGTGTCATGCTGTCTCTGCAGGATGACTGTGAGCAAACAGTCTGAAGATGTTTTAGCAGTGCATATAGCTGCATATATTTTCCATAAATAGGAGTTTATTCTTTGGCAGACAAGCTAGCATTAGAGCTGCAAAAACACAAGGAATATAGTAAGTGCCGGGAAAAAGAAAACCAAGCAGAGAGACAATCTGCGAAGCAGAAGAAATAAATAGAGGCTGAAAAGAAAGAAAAATAGAAGAATGAGGGGGGAAAACTAAAAAGCAAAGGTGAAATGGAAAGAGGAAGAGATGGTAAGGAAAAAAGAGAAGTCAGGAAAAGTACTGAAAACAACTTGTGTATGAAAAAAAATAAAGGGGGTAAAAAGCAGGAGAGGAATCAGAAAACATTTTAACTATTTTTGAATTTGCTGCCACCAACGGTGCAGTGGAGGTCCTGCTCCAGCTGCCTCAGCCCTTATCCTGTGTCAAGCAGACTAGCAGTGCTTGATCAGTGATAGGGAATAACGGTGACTCTTTTTTGTTAGTAATTGACGGGAAGTGCTGTTTGCCATTGTGTCAGTTCAGCACAGCACCGGCAGGCAGGCCGGCATCAGTGCTGGCGATAGAAACTCTGTGGAAAGGTTCTTGCTGTGAGCAGAGAAGAGTCAGCTACTCAATACAAATCTCTGAGGCTTGTTAGCAAGAGATCTAGGAGATAGCTTTTTCAGTCTTCTGGTAATACAGAGCAGTGGTTTATATGGCAGCTCTGAAGCCCTGTACAAACAACCACTCCCAAGTGCTGCACCAGACCCCGATAGTTTAAGCATTGTGGAGGACTTGTTGAATGCAAACAATTTATGTACACCTCATTATACGGCTCCTCTATGTTCTGTGCTTCCTCGGCTGTGGAAACAGCACAAACCCAGCAGGGATAATTTGCAGACCACACTGCAGCATGTAACTCTGGATACCCCAATTGCTTTTTCACCCAACTTTTTTAAAAAGCAGTTGATTCCCAAGGCAATGGGACCAAGTAAATTTTTTTTTAATTAATCCTCATCCATAATAATTAAAACTGACCTCTTTATAAGTACCACTGGTTTCTTTTTTCAATGAAGTAGAAACAAAAAAAACAAAACAAAGGTTTTAAGGGAGGGGTCAGAGAGACGACAGTCAAGCCATGATGGTCAGGGAGATCAGCAACCATGAACTGCAAATGTACACCTTTGCTTAAGCAAAAAGGAAACACTTGACCGTTACAAGGTGACTGAAGTGGTGCAGGCATGGATTGGCTCTACCCATTCGAACAGACGTAGCAATAAATTTAAAAAAAAAAAAAAAAAAAAAAAAAAAGAGAAATAACCAGGTCATCTCATTCATAAATTTTCCTGGGGTTTTCTCTGATTTCACAAAGTCCTGTTTAAATGAGCAGAGATGACAACGGCAATTTCTGCTTGAAAACAAAACTCTGAGCTCAACAACCAAAGACCAGCATAAACCCATTCTTTTCCTAGGCAGAGATGAACACAGCATTAATTAATTTAGGACACAACTTTCTGAAGCTTGGTTATTCCCTTGGGCAACAACTTTACCTCACATTAATTTACAGTTCAATGGCAATTTTATGGATACTTGAACTTTTATTACTGTATAACCTATACAACCAGAGTTGAACAGATTTTGCTAGTAGGATAAATGATCACTTGGTTGTAAAATGAGTTATTGGAATTGCCTTTTCAATACGTTACAGGCCAGACGATCAGCGGCTGCTTTCTCTGACCACTCAAGTCTCCTGTACCCACACCCTGAGCCGAGGGGGGACACTGCCCCGCTGCCATCACCACCAGCATGACAGCCAAACAGGAGACGATGAGGCTCTTGGCCCCAGTACTCCCTGTAGCCCACATAGTGAGGCCGAGTGTCCAAACCCAACATGTCCTCCCTGAGGACACTGAGCACTGCTGGGCTTTGCAGATGCTGACAGCTGGTCATCCCATTTGCTCACACTTCATTCAAACATTGAAGCCCAGTTTCTCTGTCGCTAAAGAGCAAATCCAAGTACTGCACCTGCTGGGCCATATTTCTTCTGACAGAATCTGGCCCAGTACCCTTGGCAGAAATCCCTAGAAATGGCGCAACACTCACCTTCTGGTAACCTGAAGAAAACTTCTGGTTGAGATTAGCACGTTCTAAAAGTCCCTTTGTTTATAACCCTTAAATTCAGAAATTAACTTTGAACTCTCCAAAGGTATTAAAAAAAAAAAAAAAAAAAAAAAGGCTGAAACAAACCCCCTATTTTATCAACCAGACCACTTCAGGTACCAGGTGGCCCAGGAGACCTTTGTATCAGCACACCTGAGGGCAGTGGTCTGTGGTGGGATGGTGCAAATGAACAGCTGGGGTAGAAAAGCCTCTTCTAGAGCTCATGTAACTGCGAGGGTGCAGTCTTAGCAATAAGCATTGCACGGCCTGGTCTAGTCCAATGAATAAGCATTGCATAGCCTGGTCTTAGAAAACACTGTGGAACAGGTATATAGGCAGCTAAAATTATCTTATTTAGCACCTTTGATTTTAAATAACCTTAAAGAAAATGTTGGGGGGGAGACATTTAATGTTATTATTTCCATAACGTCATAAATCACCCTCCACTTTCACATTCCCTTAATGACTAATTATTTATTTTCAGAGTTCCATATCTTACTGATACCCTTCCCTTACGCTGTGCTCTCATACTGCTTTCAGCTATTTCACCCACGTTGGTCACAGTGTCCCAGGCTACGTTACCTTCTGGAATTTACCTTAATTCATGTTAAATACAATCAGAAAAATCACACTGTGGAAAGCACAGCCATGCTAAAAACGATTACTATGGGCAAAATTATCAGTACCTTATTATTCTAGCTCAGAATATTTATCCTATGATATTGATTTTATTACAGAAAACTCCTTATACTATGTAATAGCTACTATAAAAACTGCTGCTTTGCAGTGCTAGTTTAAAAATAGCACTATAATATTTAAAATAAATGTGTGGCAAATTATTTTAAGACTGTGGAAAGGACAAAATCCAGTGCAGTGAAAAATGCCACTTTTCAAGAAAGAAAACAGAACAAAATATTAATATTACCTTAAGTCAATATTTCAGTTTTAGATAAAATTCACCTTGAAATCTAGCCATCAATTTCTTACAGCACCAGAATTGATTTTTTAAAAAATCTAGTAGTAACTTCATTTAAATCCAGTCTTTCTAAATCTGTAGCACTTCAGAAAATGTAACTGAATGGAAAAAGTCTCTTTTTTCAGCTTTAAATCCCATTTGGTGAGTACCTAAGATAATACAATATGCACCTTGAATGAAAGTATGTGTCTATGTGTGCATGTATACTCCTCGTGGGATCCTTTTAAGGATGCTGGCTGCATACATATTGTTGGTGCAAGATCACTGTGGTATGGAAGGGTCTGAAGATTTTCAGCTGCAAGAGCTGCAAGCTCTTTTTAAGAACTTGGGAGGTCTAGATGCAACAGTCAAAAGTGGGAAAGAGTTTGCACTTGAAGAGAATGGCTTTATGAAACCTTCAAGTATTTAAGAATTAGAGCTATTAAATGCATGATCTATGACTTTTAAAGCTCTGATCTGCCTAATCTTTCTTCCATCCCTCTCCCCCAAAGGCATTAATAAAGCCCAAATTAAGCCATGCCAAATCCTCATTTTCCATCTGAGTTTGATGTTTCAAAGGCTGTGCAGTTTTACCTTTGTTTTGACATACAAAAATGTCACCTTTGCTTGGAAATGTGCATATTCGGCAATAAAAGAGGAAATAAAGACTTCTCCTACATTGTAAGCTGTGTGTTACCGTCTGTCAGCAATCAACAGGGGCAGATGTTAAACTCGCCATCCTGTCTTAGAAGCTGTTCTTTATTTAATCGAATTCCTTTCTTCCCTATAGGGTATGTCTAAAACGGGAGGTCCATCATATCCATTAGCCACTTTCTCGAAAGGTATGATAACAAACTACCCTAGATTTAGATGTACCCAAAAGTCACAAAAATAATTCCATCCCTAAACTAGCATCAACCCAAGCTGTGCAGACACATCAGTGCATCACCAAAGGCATCCTGGGCTTTGACTGTCTTGGTGTAAAAGTCCTGTGATGCCTGCAAGTGATAAACCCCCACCAGGTAGCTCTGCCCACTGCCAAACCTGTTGCTCGAAATAATGCCTTGGAAAGGCATATCTTTTATGAGACCCACTGGCACTCTTAGAAGAAACAGAGAAGCTTTGGGGGACACAAGCCCTGCTTCAGATATGATACAGAAGCAGCAATCTTGGAACTAAGTTCTTTTGCTTCCTTTCACACCTGAAGAATGACTTATGTTCCTGAAAGCTTTTTCTTTCCCCCTCCATAATTATTTTCATTGGTTTCATAAAACATTTTATTTCTCTTCACAGCCCGTGGCATGATTATAGCCACAGAGTATAAAGGCCAGAGCAGCATTTTACTATTCCCAATAAGATTATTAGAGAAGCATCTTAATATTTTGTAAGCCCAAGTTTTTTACCTTCTACACACAGGTGGTGCCACTTCCCTACCATTGCTTTCAACTATTTCAACAGAAAGAAAAGATCATGACATGGAGATTGTAGAAAGAGTAATTTCCATCTGTGAATCCCCAAATGCCACCTTTGGACAGGTCAAGAGGAATCATTCAGCAGCAGGTATTAGACCCCAGGAGCTGGTCCTTCCAAAGGTCTTTCAGCTGAAGCGGGACACCTCAATCCTTTATGTCCTCCCTGCCAAGCATATCGCCTTCCCCCTACCCATCACATCAGATACAGGGTCAACGACTGAAAGTACCACCTGAACTGTACAGCTCTGAATGCCGATGAGCTGCACTGGAGAGTGTTAAATTGAATCTGGCCAGCCTGTAAATCAGGATCGTACATTTCTCCTCTTGCTATTAATTTATTCAGTAGAGGAAGGCATTTCATACACTGAGTTTTAGTGTCTGTTATTTGATGGTAATCGATTAATTTTTAACTATCTTTCAGCCCTCTGATGTTCTATAAATAGCCTAAGCTAATAGAGACATTTTTATACTAGGAATGCAGATCCACTGTGAGGTTATTTGAAAGAAAAAAAGGAGTCTAGTATAGTATGTTTGTTCAATGTGTTATTAACTCGGAAAGGAAATTGAGCTATAGTGAACTATGTAGATCTGATTCTGACAGCTGCAAACAATTCATAGTGAAAATGACTCAGCCTAATTCACATTCTTTAATTCTTTTCTCCCCCACTTTCTTTTGCGGCCAGATAAAGGGTTCAAAATGACCTTGAATTGAAAAGCCTGGATTTATCTTAGTGTTTTCTTCTTTCTTAGTGTTATATCCAAAACTTCCTTACTGGGAAGTCAGTAAAATCAGGGAAAACCCAAACAACAAAACACCTCCCCTCCCCTCCTAGTTTAATGTGAGGTTTTCAGATCCTGAAAAGGAACGAATAATGTGAATATAGATTTGATTCACTCAGCAATTCCTTATAAGAGAGAGCTCAGACCTTAATATCACGGATGGCAAATGTGGAGCTCAGGTGCAGCGGAAGGCACGTGGCAGAGGATCGGAGGGAGCGTGGGGCAGTGGCTGCCAGCAGGGAGTCTCACGTCACACTCTTCACTTAAGGAGACTTTTACCATTGGCAGGAGAAAGGCTGAAACTTCACCCAGGGTAGATTTCAGCCCTGTTCCTCCAGCTGCTAGCACAGAAACACAACTCTGTTGCTTTTCCCTTCATTTCCTAGCACCTTTCTGATACTTTTTGGTGTACCTTCTCATTTTGCTTCAAATACTTCCCAGACAGTGCTGTGGGCAATGTAAGTTGTTCTTCAGAAATTAAGTTTGGAGGGATGGGACAGACACAAACCCTCAGTTGTGGCAGGAAACTCAGAAACATTAGTGGCCTTTTTTTTTTTTTTTTAATTTACATTTTCCCTGTTAGTTCACCCTGAGATCCCAATGGCACAATTTACTAATTAATTACTATTATTAGCTAATGGCAGTGAAAACTGAAATTACTGCCTGCCTTAAGCATAACAAAATTGACAATAAATCTGTAGTCCGTGAATCACTTTCTTGTACAAGTCTGTTAACCAAACACCAACAGCGGTGGCTGGCTTGATGCTTTCCAGAAAACCATCTGGCACACAGGGATACACAGCCTTCATTATCAAAAGAGAGGCGCAAGCAAGATAGGGGATGGACACTTGTGTTCCTGGGCACTGGGTATACAGGGGCACTACCAGATTTGAGAGGGCTTTGTCCTGTTTTCCTGACCAAAAACCATGGGTGATGGCTCTTCAGAAATAGGGGATGGAATTGCCCCTTTCAAACAGCAGCACATTCATTATCTCCTGTTTGTCACAGCAAGTGTGCACCCAACAACATAGAGGTGGCTACAGCTATTGGCACCAGGTACTTGCCAGTTGTATGCAAAATATTTTGGGGTTTTCTCAGATTTGCGTTCTCCATATACATATATGGCACTTTTTAATGCCAAAATGTAGGCGTCTAAATCCTCTGAAGATGACTAAACAAGTGCTCTGCTTTGCAAAAGTGCTGAGTCCATGGAGTTCCCCTGAGGACTTGGCCTCAGTCTGGCATTGCCGCATGTGATGGGTGAGATGACTGCGCTTAAGTGCTCGGAGGTCTTTCAGAGAGCTGTTGTGCAATTAAGCAATGGGTAACGGGTATGTGAAATACAAGAGAGCTGCTGTGCTGAATGGGAGACTCGTTTCCCTCAAATGTATTTCAGGGCTTCTGCCTCGGTGGAGTCAGTGAGTGGCAGCGGAGGAGCCTCCCATGCCACTGGGGCAGGCAGCACGCAGAAATTACTTTGGGATGCATCAAAGGCAGCGTGCAGGGTGGGTAACCAGTGAGGAAAAGCCTGAAAGGGTTTCTCAAGGATGTGGCTGAAAACAGGAGGAAGAGGAGGAGGGGGCACCTGAGCAGTGAGCGAGGAGGCTGCAGGAGACAGGAGGTGGTGGGGATGCAGCAGCAGAGCTCAGGAGGTTGGGGCCGGGCCATGGCAGCGGTTGTGCCAGGACTGCCAGGGAAGGGAGTACTGCTAAGCCCGGGAAACACACTGCAAGAAGGAGGTGGCAGCAAAGCAGTTTGTAAGGGTGGGAAGCACTACGCTCCGCAAACCAAATGCTCTGGCAGTGCTCCTGTGCCATCCCCTCACAGCCACCGCGGTGGGTATAGATGCCAGGAAGTGGGGATAGGGGAGAGCCAGGAACACCTGTAATTCACTCTGTAGTTATTTTGCAGGCCAGCATCACCTCCCAGTAGCCCAGGAACCCTACCATCCATATGCAGCTCCTTGCGTTGGTGAATGCTATACAATTTCCCAAAACACATGCATGACTTTCTCATTGCGCTTTGCACACTCCAGGCAGCCCATCCTCCAGGCTCAGCCTTGCCCCAGTCCAGATGAGACCTGCTGTTATAACTCTCCATGAGAATTAAACTGCAGAAGAAGATGTCCACTCTGAGAGCAGGTGTACGAGTTTGTGTCTGTATGCATGTGGATGCCTATATAACAATTATTCTCTCTCCCAGTCTGAAACAGTGGGTGGTCACTAATGTTAGACCAAAATCAATAGGTAGAGAAGAAAGTGTTTACAAAAGCATGACAATGACTAGGTCACTCACTCAAAAAGGAAGTTAGCATCGTTACAAGAAGAAAACACTCAGAAGAGGGCTATAATTTAGTGCCTAGATACCATAGTGACTGGGAACTGCATAGACAGATTAGGCAAAAATTAAATTTGTTTAGACAGACAAAACGCAAGAGTTAGATCGAAGAAATCAGCTTCAATATAGTGCAGGGAATACTCTCCCACCCTCAAAAAGTATACAAAAGCAAGCAAAAACAAGAAGCTGCCAGCCAAAATTACCAATGCAGTTCCATTTAACAAAAAATCAATATTACAATAAGATGCCAGTAATGAAAGAAAAACCACAGCAGTATCTCAATAAAGATTACAAATTACAAGATTATAAATGGAGAGCCACAGTCATTTTGGACAGACAAATATGACCACAGTAGAACTGGAGGCCAAATGATGGTTTAGGAAAAATGCCTGTAGCTTTCAAGAAAGCCAATGGGAGAAGCAAACATGCATCTAAGGGCAGAATTTGGCTCTAGGACTTGCACATGAATAATTGTGGCAGGGAGAAACAGAATATCCCAGAAATAAAAGACCTGCTCATTAGAAACCCATCTAGCCAAACCCATGGGGAGATCCTTAAGTAAAATCTCTGCCATTTTTATTTTCAAGAATCTGGTGCCAGTCTTGAGTTATTTTTAAGGCACCAAAACTGTTTTTTAATAATAATTTTTCTTTCATCTAAAGAGCGCTTAAGTAATTTACAGGCATTTGACAAATGAGATTCACAATGCTCCAAAACCTGCTCCTATGGACGCCAGTGGTGAGGACTCCTCACTGTGACGACGCAGGATCCGTCTCACCAAACAGACAATGAAACAGGTAAAAATATGCGGCTTGTTTTGGAAACAAGAGAAACCACAGCTAAGGATTATTGAGGTGACTGGTTCAAAGTCTTGCAATGAGTCAGAAATAAAGGAAGGAACACAGGACTTCTGGTTTGTAATCAGCTCATTTAACCCTCAGCCTATCTCAGCTCTTGTGCAAAAGCTTATTTAAACAAGACAAATAATACTGGAAAAAAAACCACGATACTTTCATTCTGGCACATCCCTATTATCAAATCACTATATAAATAAAAAGCAGAATCTGTCGTGTAGAACTGAGACTCCTTTCTGTTTGTGCAGTGTCATCCAAGCCCATGCTTAAGAGATGTTTGTTCGTCCTTGTCCTCTTTATTTCATTAGACATACAATAGTTTCACAGGACAGAGTATTGTCAGCACTTTTATTTCTAAATAGACAAGTTGGAGAAAACCAAAACAAACCAGATTAGAGGCTCAGGACAAATACTAAATGGAACCATGAGAGGGTATGGTAGAAATGACTAAATTGAATATGTAGATAACACCTCCAGAGAAAGGCAGAAAGTGTAGGTATGCCATCAGGGCAGCACAGACTTCAATATAGTTGGAGATATCTACCAGAGCTGGAAAGGAAGCTTTAGCAACAGATCACAAAGAAAATATAGATTGAAGCCAATAAACTGCAGGAAAACGAAAATCAAAATGATAGGTGAAAGAAATGTATGTATCTGCATTGTGAGAAGTCCCTTGAATTGAGCAAATGATACTCCTCCTAGGGGAATGATTCATTACCATATGGAAAAGACACAGCCTCTGATAAAGGATGGGGGAAAATCACTGAACAGCAAAATCTACCTACAGAAACTGAAAAAGAACATTCTTGTTGAATCGTGGCAAAAGTACTTCAAAATTCCAACAGGCCTGACTAACGTAGATATGGAGGGAAGAAAAAAAAGCATGCTAAAATATGTGATATCATGCCCACAAGCAAGGGTGAAGGTCAAATCAGAGAAAATTTAAAATGCGCTGAGAAACAAGCAGCATCAGCAAGAGTGGTGCCAGAAACGAACAGATTTTATTCATCTCTACTTCAGGACCAAAAGAGGGGGAAAAAAATACTGGAAGCCCTTCTTACTTAGGGGCTGTGTCTCCATGCCACTGACCTACTTATACTTCAAGCACTATGCGTGGAGAAAGGAGGAGACATGCCAATGCTCAAGAAAAAGGTCTTATACCACAACAATACTGTACTACAACAGTGCACGCAGTCTGGCTGTTAGGGGATTTATAAGCCAAGCACACAAATAGACAGTAATGAGTTACTCACCAGAGGCTGTCAGCAAAGTTGCTAATTAGTACAAATGGTAGTAGATTTTGTAATACTGTCCCCTGCTTTAGTGGGAACTGTTCCAAGACCACCTAACCTGTATCTCACCGGATAAAAAAAAAAAACTTACTCCCCTTAGTCCAGTGTGACATTTCTGAGGATTTTAAAGTATGAGACAAAATCAGAGTTATAATGGAAACTCAGGTGCAAACTTAACCACCAGAACAAACTGACTCACAACTGCATAATTCCTGATGAGACACCCCACATGCAGAAAATAATTACTCCTCGCTCTCATCACGAAAGACATGATCCACCAATGTCAACAGAAGCCCTTCAATTGAATTTCAAGAACTGGGCCAAGTCCCAAGATTGTGTGTGCCACTGCTGCTGTGGATAGCAATACACCTTGAGTTACCGAATCTACAAAACTGATAAAAACCTTCTGTTAACCAGCAATTATAATACTTCCATTACACATAATGTGCAGATAAAACTGTCAGAAAAGGCAATTAAATGGGACACAGTTTTAATATGCTACCTTCAAACAGAGAAACACTTTATCTTCTCAGAATTTCAGAGGATCATGGTAACAAACTGTTGACATATTAAAGCCATTATTAAGAAATACGATGCTGAAAGGAAAATAAGAAGAATTATTGATTGGTTATTACAGTTTAAATATTTTTCTTATTTAAGAATTGCAGCAAAGTTGCATTCCTGTTCCCTTTGCCAATGAATGTGCAGAAAAAACAGCACATCAAATTTTAGTGAGTTTTTCTGGCACTACTTCCTTCAAAAAGAATCAGGTTTTAAAAACCACTGACCTGTCTAGCCATTGAGAATGTAAGACATTTTCTATTAAAATATGTCTTTCTATCAGCAGAAATATTTTCTGTAATATTTTCTACTGTAAAAAGCCCTAGGAAATTAAACCAGATCAAAAATATTTAATATGTATTAAAAAAACAGTTTAGACAAGAAAGGTCAGTAATCGAAAGGTGTGATACCTACAACCAGAGCCAAGTTACAAAAAGGTTTAGCCATTTATAGCCAAGTTAAACAACACACAATTAAGGTTAACTTGGCTCTGCTGGCGTATATAAACCCACACATGAGGATTGTGGGGGGCTAAGACAGTTTCAGCAGTGTCTTATTTACCTTGGCCATTTTCATGACTAACCATTTTGTAGACTGGCTCTGTTTGTAGACATCACACCTTTTCACCCATTCTTTACACTTGGCATCTTAACACATCCTAAATGTTTGCCCCAAACATCGTATTTTGTTTAGAAAAAATAATTGTCGAGAGTCCATATGTACGAGAATAGAAAAAAAGACATCCTGTTCCATCAATGAATGTGTAAATTCCTGTGTGTCACAAATTCAAACAACAAATTCATCATGACGCTCTCCTACAGAGGGTTAGAGGAGTTGGGAAATGAGAAGGAGACTTCACCACCTGTAGATCACCCATTCAAACACAGCTGGACTGGCCATCATGAAAAACCGCTATGGTGGCGTGGGGAGCTGTAGGATATGAAAGGCTGATAGGGATGGCAACAAAATGTCTATAAAAATATTTTTCAGCAGCTCAGACATTTTACTAGAGGAAAAAGTTCACTAAAAAATGGTTTCTTTCTACCAGAAATTTATCTATATTGTAAAAAATGAATACATTTCAGTTCCATTCCCCTCTCAAAGTAAACGGGTGTATTTTATACTGGGGTAATTCACACCCATAATATCTTACAGTCACATAAAGTGCCAATTCTCTTCTACCAGCTTTGCTCCCCGGACAGAGTATACATCGTGCAATGCCCAGCATACAAGGACCTCCAAGAACTAGATCTCACGAATGCCTGGGCAGGTGCCTCCCTTCACCAGCCAGGAAGAGCCCCAGCACTGTCACAAAGCCTGGCCGTGGAGTCACAGTCTGAAATTTGCCCAGAGAAAAGAGCAATGTGCTATAGCTCCTTGTAGTAACCAGGAATAACACACTTTTTTCTCTGTTCAGTGATTTCAGTGCAACTCAGGCTCCTAAATGCTTTTATGGATCCAGGCCAAAACATATTCAGTAATAGATACTGAAACAAATTATTTCATGTGCCAGTTCTGTAGGTTAATTCACATAAGTGAGAAAACAGTTCTGATTGAAGGGCGGAGTGATTTTTAAAAATTTGATTCATACAGAAGTGTTAACAGCCTTTTGCTTATATCCACAATTGCTGAACAGAATAGAATCAGTGGAAACGTTATTTCCAAGTTCTCTGGTGTAAATAAAACCTCCTCTCTCTGACTCACATAGTGAGTCATTTTTGTCTGTACGTATTTATGCCGAGGGGGGATATAACTTTGTACTCTGAGCATTCTTCTCATGGAGAGCTTCTCGTGCCTCAGACTCTCTGTTGCTCTTGGTTTTTGTGGACTCTTAAAATCTCTCTCTCTCTAGTAATCTCCCTCTTGTTTACTGTAACCTCATCCCACTTGTTCAGCTTGCTGGCATGAGTGAAAAAAGACATGAAGTTACACCAGTTACAGTGTTGGTACATTATATGGAATTATATACAAAATGATAAAGTAAGCAGGAAAGGCTGCATTGCAGCAGCAACACCTAGGCAAATTTACTCCTTGTGTGTACAGTAACTGTAGGGCATCTTCAACTACTTCAGCCAAAAATGTCTGAACATCTCTTTTTTAAGGACCTTTCTGTTCACAGTTTTTATGAAACCATCCTCATTTATTCTAAGAACGGCTGGCCCCAGCCCATGTGTAAAGGCAAAAGGCTGCTGAGCCCTTGTGACAGAGAAAGGAACGGACACTAAAACCAGCCACATCCCCAGCACACGTCCATATGCGTTGCCTCTATTTTTAGCCTTCCGAGAGTCCTGTGAGACAAAGTGAGAGGTGACATAGTTATGGGAAACAAAGATGGGGAGTAGGTGAGACTGTAGCCCTCCCTGTTATTAAGGCTGTGTGCCACAGGCATTGTAGGCCATTTCAGTCCCTTATAACACTGGTAAGTTTAAGAGTTTGGGCTCAGAATGTACCTGCCCAACATGTGCCACAAGCTGAACTGGTTTGGGATAATTCCATGAGAGCTGTTGAGCTGTTTTCAAAAGACAAAGAAGAGGAAAAGTCATTACTTTGTCCACATCCTTATCTTTGTTGGGAATAGCTCTGGAACCGCCTCCTGATGAAGAGCACAGGGTCCCTCCCTGCACCCTCGCACCCCTCTGATGGGGCTGGGTGCTTCTCTTACTGCCTACAAGCTTCCTAGGTTTTTGTGCCTGTCTCCACAGGGTGACCAAAAATGATCCAGGCCTAGAAAGGAGGAGCCAAAAATGACTGACTGATTTTTGCAGAGGATTAAGGACAATGCCCATCTCTACTGCACAGTGTTGTTTCATCCTTAAAATACCCTGAATGCTAAATGAGACAAGATTCTAATGGGGGAAAAAAATCATATGTAGTCAGGTGCATATGAATAAACATATATCATAACTACATGCAGTAGAGGGCCTAGATTAACAGTTTTAAAATATAATATTTTATATATATATGCAAAACAAAACTATGTGTATATACACAAGAGGCTTGATTTGTGGAGAGTGTACTTCCAAATCCAAGTTACCTAAGACAAGCAAGAGTTACGCTACTTTCTTAACTCTGGCAGGTTATTATGATCAAAATTTTTTGCCTTCTGTGAAATAAATGCAGTCAGTGGAGGTTTTAAACAAGTCAACCTTATTTGCCAAACAAATCAAATGTTCAAAAAGATTACGGACATTAGCAGACAATGATTTTTCTGTTTATTGATTCTCTGTAAGGAAAAAATTAAATAGTAGGTATTAGAGGAAGACCACACGTACCAGCTCACACATAATACATCAGGAGGGCATGTGAATACTTTTGTTTTACTCCATCTAGTGTACCTAGCTTTTCCCATGGCTTGTATGAATAAAGCAACGTGTTTCACTAGGCACAGCTCTTTATAATTCAACACAGTGGATTAGACTAACAGCAGAATATATGAGATACACACCAATAAAGCAGCTAGCAGGTGTCGTCTTGGAATTTCTTAAGTGTTCTTAGCAAACCAGGTGCCCACAGGAAGAAGGCAATTTACGTATCAATTATATCTTTACACCTGTTTGCAAATGCTGATACACACCCTTATACCGAGCACTTAGCCAATAGGAAGCTAATGTACAGTAGTGACTAATTGATAATTAAAGAAACCTTTAGGAATACCATAAAATATCTGGCACAGGATTCTCTCATCCGCTTAGCAAAGGCTGTTCTGCCATGCACTTATCATACTGCTCTGCTAGTTTTCATAACAATTAAGATGGTGTATCTGTGTGAATCAGGGGTTCAGTTGCAATTTTCAGCGCGCTGCCTGTGTTTTATTGTTGTCTGATGGCTCCTTCTTTAGTCTGCAGAGGGGATCACTCTATTACTGTGGTTTAGATGGCTCACAGGTTGGCCCTTGCCCCTCTCTTTCATAAAGTAAGTATAATTAGATGATAATGCCCTTCTTGTCAAAACTTACTGCTTATTTAAGCCTGCAGTAATAATTTCAATTTATTAAAGATTTATTCAGATAACATTATTATCACTGTTTATTCAAACGGACATTCTTTTTTCTTTTTTTTTGTCCAGGGGAACAAAAGACATAATTCCTGCAAACAGATGTAACAAACCTGTCAAGTTCTCAAATGGTTAAGTTGAGCATTTTACTTGGAAAGGCTGACAAATTTTCTTCACTTCAAAATATCATTAACACCAATAACACATTTGCCCAAGTCTATTTCTAAGTTGTAAAAAAAGATTGCTACAGATTAAGACCCTTGATATAATGCTATAAGCTCCTAACAATGGTATCTTTTATAGCGAAGAGCAACTGCAGACACAAATTGCCCCCTTTCCTGCACCTTTTTCACAAAAATCAATATTAAAGTAGTAGCTGCCTTAACTCTCCCATAGACTATATGAGAAAAAACCACAGCCACGCTTAGGACAGTTTAGGTCAATAAAGAATCAATACTGTGGTTGAATCTGTAGAAAGATAAAAGACTTGGAACTCACTACAGCGTGCCCTATTGTTTCTCTTTATTTTGAAAAGAAGCTGAATGCCTCACTTTTTTTTAAACTAGCAATGAATTTGGTGTTTGCGGAAAGCAAGGGAGGTCACTGGAGGCTGCATGTGGCTTCAGTGTCTGCAGACGAGGGGTCTGATCTTGTTCACCCACACCTCCCATTTAGTTCAAGGGGAGTCTAGGGAGCAAGAAGAATGTAGCCCTGGGCCCCAAGCGGACTGGAAACCAAAACACTGTAACATGCTTCCATCAAGCCCAACTCATTTATTAACTATGGAGAGACTACCCATAAAAACTCAGGAGTGGAAGGGGTTCTTATCATGATTTCTAGCTCCCTGTCCATTAGGAAGAAGAGAGCTGATTTCAAGCAGAGAAAGCTCTCTGATGTATTTGGCAACTGCCAGACACGTAGATCCCACTTAGAGCTGAAGTCAAGCTCACCTTCCACATTTCACATTGTGATTTGACCAAATTTGAACCCCTCGTGAAAAAACACAGGTTCAGAAGCAAATAAATATCTCAACAGACATACAGGCTTACACGCGCGCACACACACATATGCCTACACACGTGGTTTGGATTTGTTTGCCTCTGCTATAACCCTTTTCAGTGCACTATATACTGTGTTTCCTTTATAAGCCTGAGAACTGCAACCATATACCTGTCTGGAGAGTAACTGAACATGAAAAAATATTGGTTTGTGTGGACTGGAGAGTTCAGATAAAAACAATTTATGAGCCCAAATCTTCCAAATTCTTTACTTGAAGATGCACTTTGTTATCCTACAAGGGGCAGCTTCTAACACTTCTCAGCTTACAGCAATAGCTCCTGCTTGCAAAAGCTCAGAGAAAATCTAGATAAAGCTGGAACTACAGCTCTTTACAAAAATTGGTAAGGAAGTGGGCAGCAACAGAAAAGACAGTCACAGTTTTAAATGCATTTGTCTGTTGAAAGAAATGGCTGCATTCTTGAAATGCTGGGGCTCTCAAATTCATAGGGAACACTCCCACCCCTGCTCTGCGGTTTAGTTATGATTAGAAAAAAACAAATGTGTGTTTTTAACACTGTAGACTGAAATGTTCAGACCTCTAAGATGCACTAATGAACAGTTAACAGTAACCCAAGTAGTTTACATAAAGAGTAAATGCAATTGTTCTATTCAGCATTAACAGGATTTTTCAACTAAATAATTGGTTGTTATTAATAATAATATTATTATTACTCTTATCAGGGTAAAATTCTCTTTTATTATATTGTCTTGATCCTTTTCTACAGCACAAGATCTTCTAATCATCCTGACCTTCCTCTCTCCCACTGCAAATACTGGAAACATGGAAATGAGTGGCAGTAAATGCACAACCACACCAACCCTGGCATACTGATAAATGAGTTTCTGAGGTGCTCCCAGTTTGGAGAAGTACTTCACATCACGGAGAAGACTGAAAACATCCACTCTTTGCTCTAACCCTAGCACAGTGACAGAGAAAGAAGATATGTAAATAAGTAAATAAGCAGTGTCTTCAGGGTAGAAATCGCAATGGTTTTAGCAGGACATCGTGGAGGTCCAACAAAGCATTCAACTAAAGTTGCCTTGAACAGTCACCCCTGGAGTTCTCAGAAACAAACAGCAAAATTTCTAAAGTTCAGTCATTTCACCTCCAAGCCTTAGACTTTTCTTCTATTCAAAATATGCTCTTCCTCTGTCTTTTGTACCTAAACAGTGTTTTCTTTCATTATTCTGCCATCTCTTTCCTACAGCCTCTCCTCCCATCCGAAGTTGCTGCTCATCTCTTTCCCTAGCCCTGGCTATACTTTTCATCCTCACTGACCATTTTCTCAGCTCCTCTTCAGGGTCTAGATTAAGCTTCTTACACCTTTCCAAATTTGTGGTGAGACTGCCACAGCATTCCCTTTGGATGGCTCTTGCGACCTGACGCTCATCCAAAGAGGTCTGATAATATCTGTCTGTGTGCTAGTGTCCCAAAAAGGTCTGGAAAGGGAGAAGAGCTGGGAGGTTTAATACAGATTGTCAGATGTATTGCAGTTTCACAGAGGGCTTCAAACAAATAAGACTCCGTGATGGGAGGCAGGGGAAGAAAAGCAAAGTGCATTGACCTCTTTCAGTCTAATGACACAGAGATACATTCACTCTGCAAATAGCCGGCGTGGGTTAAGATTTTAAGGCCCTCCAGTTGATTGTTACCACCTATCTGCTGGTAACTTAAATGGCCAGTGAAAGCAGCTTGTTGGCTTTTGTGCTGAAGCAGCTTAGGGAGCTATCAGACATTCACCCAGCTGGGTTACTGTTCCAGTTTGTTCCCAACAAGGTGTGCGCCCTAATTATGGCTGAGGTTAGTTTTTGGGTCAAAGTATGGCTTCAGTTCTGAAAAGACTCTTACTTTCCTAAACTTGCCACTAACTCATTTTATGAAAAACACACAGGACAAATACAGTACTGCTTAATTTCAGCCTCATAGTGTAGCTCAAACAGCAAGCTTGACAAGACAGTAGGCTCCGAGTAATATCCCCCCCTAGTTACTCTGTCACCAGCTGAACAATGCCAGGACTAATCCTGTTCTCACTGACTTCGGTAGTGCAGGGTCAAGTGCAATATCATTATCTTCTGGTTTGATTTACACTAAATTATAAAATCAGGGCTTCAAATTAAATAGCGTGCAAACATCAAGAACTTAACAGTTAATTTTTCCCGTATCTCCAACAAGATCTCTTACACTTCCCCTTTTCAATTAACACCACCTTTTTGAGTCAGTTCCTGAGACACATCTCTATGCGTTTGTGTGCTGGTGTACAGGGCATGCTAAAAGTCTGATCCCTATTATAGCCTGTAAGACAAAAATAATTCTAGACTTACTTGATTTTTGTAAAAGGCAGAAACAACAAAAATTAATCTTTACACAAACAACCCAAGGGACCATTTAGTGGGACTTTTCAATCTATTCATGATCTGTAATTCCCAGCCCCCAAAGCTTCCATGTTACGGCTTAATATCTAGGGACTCCATATGTTGAGGGAACACAGCAGAACCAAAATGAGCTGAAAAAAGAATGCATTAGATTCAAACATGGGATAAAACAGTACCCAAGGAGCCCTTGCTTCATTTTCTCTACCTGGAACCATGGGACAGTGCAGCCATCTCAGCCTCATTCAAGTGTGACATTTCTTTTGAATATGACAGTGGTGGCGACCTTGTCATTAACTGATGCTGCTAGCAACATCTCAGCTTTCATAATTCAGTTAATTTTCAAGCCACTGGTTACTGAACCCCCAATATAATTTCAATATAATTAAACCATATTAAAAAATAATAATAATAAAAAAATCAGCCCACCTTCTGATCAAATACCAGTCAATGTTTGACTTGAACTCACTAAAGCAAGGAAGTTTTCAGTTACGGTTTAAGCAGCATCCTTAACTTCTTGTTGTCATGCCTGGCATTCAGGCATACACACGAGAGCCCCTGTTACTCTGTAGCTTCTTGCTCTGGCTGAGGCATAGATGGAAAATTTTCAGCCATAATACTAAGGAGCTAGGGCTGAATCTTTTGCTGCAGCTGTGTTACATGCATAAGGAAGAGCTAGGCAAAGCCATGTTTACTTCCCTCCCATATTCACATCCTCAACCTGGGAGGCAGGTAAGGCCCGACTTGGCCTGTGTGCAGCCTCTGGCAGTCTCTGGGCCAGAAACGGCCTGCTTCTCCTAAGTGACCCCTAGGACTGCTGGTGGCATTGCACTGCATGGTTAGAGGAATTCATATGTCATGAGCCAATTTTTCTGTGCTGCTAGAGCCTCCTCAGAGACCAACCTGCTCCTTGGATGTGCTCTTCTGAAAGAGCACAAAAGAGACAGGTTTCTGGGAGCAAAATCTGCCTCCAGAATTTTTATAGACACCAAGATGGTAGACGGTCAAATGCAAGTGCTATCCTAGGGTGGCAAACCATCCACGTGCAGTCCACCATTGCCTAGCATTGGTCCTGTAAGCACAAAAGCAGGTCTGCATGCACATATGCCAATGGCTGTGGAGCAACGTGTGTCTGCAAACTGAGGCAGGCAACGCATCGCCTATGCCTTTGAAAACCTAATCCTAATCTCTTTTTTCATACAAATCCTGTGCTAAGCACACTTAAGTTCCTTTCTTTCTTGCTGCATTTTTTTCCCTCCGCTATTGGCAACAACCACCAGAAATTGCTAATTTCCTGGTGGATTTATCCTCTCCTGCTTGGCAAGACTAGTCATTCTTCCCTTCCCTTTTGTTCCCCAAAATCACCAGCCTTCTATATGTGTGCACTTAGCGCACTTTGCAAGGCAGAAGTTGACATTGCTGCCTTTCGTTCATGGCCTTCTCCACCTACCATCACTGTGCTTCCTGGTTTCCCTGCACTTGGTTGGGAACATATTGCAAGTTGTGAATTCAGTAGGGGTCCTTTATGGATGCTCAGCAGCAATACAGTGAAATTAAAATTCATTCAAGAAAGGAAGAAAAGATGCCAACAGCACTCTGCAATGTTGCAGGAGCTGAGGAGCTGGTCTCAGGTGTCCCTGTCCTCTCAGCTTGCCATTCATTTAAAGTCTTTCAATCCAAACCAGGTTTCAGTTATTCTACCTCCTCTCCTTCTTGAGATATAAACCCCAAAAAGAAGCTTGCCTGAAGAAAATCTGAGGGCCTACAAATTCAGCCCTCTGAAAGTTGCAGAGTGATGTTAATACTAAATACACTTCATTCCTGTCCTATGCTTGAAATTCTGCAGCAGTTACAGTTGCAGCCAATACCTCAGAAATGACTAGAGATAGTTATTTTTCAATTGGTAAAACAAAGACCTTATTTTTGCAGCAACCTTGCATGCCATGTTTCAGCTCAAAGACAGTTTTTGGGGGCCAGGCAATACGTGACCCCTGTAACAAAAGATTTGAAGGGTAATATAGCCATGCCTTTAATTACACTGCTGTTAGCAGATGCAATTCAGCAACACACACAAGACGACAGAAATTTGAGAACACGGACTTGGATTCAATCTAGAAGAAGATATGAGAGTTTCAATTAACACAGTCCTGCATGATTTAAGAAAAATATTCAGGAATGGTATTTATTTAGCCTGCAGCCAAAGTCCATTACTGAGAATTACTCTTAATTAGAGTTGTGCGAGGTTGGGAATATCCACTCCTATCATGATTCTTTCACCTACCAGAAGAACTACCAAGCTTGCTGAGCCTCTGGCATTTCTGGGCTGGTTAGAAAAATAGCTAGATCATAAAAGTATTATTTTAAACAAGATAATCTAACCAGTAACACATAGAAAAAATATTTGTTTTACTTGTCCTTTTAATCTGACATCCACAGCATCATCAAAGAAGCTCTGTCTAAAATATTGCCCCAAAAACCTGTGTGAGAACAAGGTTTACCAAACACTGAACCACTCTTAAACAAATGCATGCTTTGTCTCAGGTTTTTCTGTCATTAATTGCTAATTTCTCTTCCTTGGATGAACACAACCCAGACCATTCCCCTTCCAGTGCCAGCTCTAAATCAGGACTGGATTCAACACTCAGTGAAATTTTCGGGTAGGGTAACAGATTGAGTACATGGCCTCACCAGCAACATGAGACAGGTATGGTGTGCGGGACTAAGGAGGAGTACCCAGTCGGGAAGAACATATGTCAGCCTTCATCAATGACACAATCTGAGAGGCTTAGGAGAGGGCTTGAAAGACTGCCCAAACAAACTGTTCTCAAACACACCACGTAAAACGTGGTTCCACCTTTGACAGAACATCCCTCATAAGGAAGTGGGTCTTGTTAGTCCTTGAGTAAATGGCTGTAAACTGTTTTCACTAAGTGGAGGAGGTCTGGTGGGGCTCTAGGCACCACATAGAGCTGGGCTAGGCTCCAGACCTGTGATTCGAACTCCCAACACCCCAAAACAGGGGATATCGTGGTGCCGGCCACAGGCATACCTTTGACTCAACCAGCTTTTCAATACAGTTGTGTCAAGCCCATGTCTGAAATAAGCCTTCAGACAGAGCAAGTAAGGACAGAGTAAACAATGATTAAACATTAGCCCATTTTCAGCATTACCAAGGGAACATAAGAATTAGCAAAGGACAAGACCAAAAGGTTTTGAATTTGGTTCAGATGAGCTCCAGAAATACCAATATTTATTCAGGACTCTTGGACATACAAAATGTGGCTTGTCTGCAGTTCTTATTTCACTACCTGTTTCTTACTGTTTTAAATATCCCTGCTTCCAGTGGCAGAACCAGTGGCAGAACTTCGTAGGAGATAGTTAGCCAGAAAGAAAAAACACAGACAGGAAATAAAGGAAAAGATTGAAGTTCAACACACTTAAACTCCTAAGAACAGGCTCAGTTTAAGCCTAACGGGAGCTTGAGTCATTTCATCTGTTCCTAATTGCTTTGCTCACTCCTGGTGAGAGCTGAGAGCCATTGTCATGTCAAAGGATGGAAACAGTCCAAAAATTCAAAGCTAGTGACTACATCATTACCAGAAGAGGAGGAAGCCGTTGAAAGCCAAACCACGATTTACCTTTTTGCAACTACCCACCCAAATCAAACTTGCAGATACATAGTCACAGTCCGGATCTATAACTTTTGGTGTTGATTCAAACTCTCTTTTGATTTCCCAGGTTTTTGGACAAGTGATCTATGAAAAGGGGACATATGAGTCACCCATGACATCACCAGAAGACCCTGCAAGAAGCCGCATATTTTCATGGAGCTGAGTAAATACAAAAGGTACACAGTGCCCTGCAGGATAAGACAAAATGATATTAATGTGAATGATTTTTTTAAACCATAGACTCAAATCCTGGAGAAAATTTAAGGGGCAATAAGACTTTAAAGCAAAGTAGAGCCAGGACCCTTGAGTCTTATTAAACAAAAACAATCAGAGTGTCCACATTTTTGTAGTCCTACTGTGAAGTTCCAATAAACTTTACCCAAAAAACTCCATAACACTCCTTACCCAGCTTCATGGAAAATGAGAAGTGATTCCAGAGGTTGGCTGACTATTTAATACCTCTTGTAGTAGTTAAAAAGGCCACTTTCTTCTTCTCTCTCACACTCTTTTTTTAACTTTTACTGCAAAACCATTAAAGAAAGAACTAGTTCTAGTAATAAAAGGTAGCTATATTCCCACAGGGAGAAGGGGAATGGTGGTTCCTGTGTACCCTTAGCGCTCTTGGCAGGGGTACTTATAAAGAAGGTGAAGGTCACAGGGAAGAGAACAGAGTATTTTCTGTTCAATGGAAAATAGAAACTTCCAAATGTGAAAAGGAATTGTAGCAAGTTTTATTTCCTTCTTTTACAGCCCTGACATCATATTTCTCCACAGTGACATCATGGCTTTAAAGTAACAGCTTCCAATGACACTAGTGCATCAGAAGCCTTACAAAGCAACAGCATTTGGTGCTTCTGATTTTCTGAGACACTGATGAAGCCCAGACCTGAGCAGATCTTCCTGCTCAGCCAAGTTCCTATGTGTTTATAAAACCCCATTCAAACCTTGTGAATAACATCTTGCTAAAGTGCCCAGCGCCAGGAGGGTACCTTTGACAAAGGGAAGTTAGAAATACAATAGTAAAAAATACACAGTTGTGTTCAACCAGTAAGACTTTATTTTGCCACTACTCCCTGCTTCCTCACCCAAATTGACCAGCCATGCCTAGGACAAATATCTACTGGGACTGCTCCACCAAGCACAGCTACCCAGCAAAGCTGCATACAAACCTACTCTTATTATGCTTTCAGGAGAACATGTTTTTTGAACTGCATCATCAAACTTAAAGGCAGCTCAACAGCTATACAGTGTGAGCCTTGGCTTTGACTAGATTTACTCTGCTGAAACGGAGAGCAGGATTTGGCCTGCTTCTGTTTTTAACAGATCTTCCTAGTGATAGAAATTTGCTCGTCTCTGATGCTTGCTAATAAACAGATGCAATTGCCATTCCCAGTCTAAGAGAGAAGGAGCCGGAGCCAGAGCCAGGAGAGAGCTTCAAAGAGACTGAATTACCTCTTTCACCTGTAGGGATGTGATTAAGTCTGGCAGAGTGCTCTGGGGAAGCGGCTTTCACCACAGCCGTCAGCAGCCCACAGAGTACTGGAGAGCTACAAGCTATCTTTTCCCCAAACTCGTGTACCCTTCCTGGAGTATTTATTCAACAGCAAGCAATAAAGCCACACGTTTTGCAGCATGGAGGTCATAAACCATCAAGAGGCTGGAGATATTTTCTGCAACCCATGCTGGCGGAAAACCCTCTGTCCACACACACCAAAAATACAGGAAATGAAGGTAATGCACTGTAATTAGTCTGCGCCAAACTAATAAGGACTGGTGGTCACTACGCTCTGGCAGTCAGCACTACCGTTTTCCTGGTGGAAAACCTCTTTTGTCACTGATTCACAGAGTACCAGTGAGGAAGGGAAAACATGGAGCCTCCCTTTAAAAAGTCTATGTGTCTACAACAAGTAACAGCTGTTGCTATTTTAATACTATCTCTGGGCTCATATAGATGTGACATCACACACAACTAAGGCTTGGCCATTGATTTTACTGCCAATATACCTTAAACTGTAGGGATTTTGTTACAAATTTGTATGTTGCATGTGTGTCAGAACAAACTCCACAACTGGAAACCTCCATGCAGTTTCATCCCTTTGTAGTAATTCTGTGAGCCATAAACTGGTTTCATTTCGGAATTAAAACTTGTATTAATTTTAAGCTGCGTAGAAGTGAGTGAGTTCGTCACTATCACAATTTATTACACATCCAAACAAAAAAGAGTTTTGAAATTTGACTTGTAAGCTCACCAAGCAAGAGGAGGTGGGGACAGTTTGTATTCTAATTTCAAGCTGCAGGGCTCCCAGGTGTATTGTATAGGATTTCCTGTAATTTACAGGCAAAATAAGCAGTCTACAGGAAAATGTTTGCCACACTGTACATGTGTATTAATTACACAGCAGGATAAAATTATTTCTTTGTGATAGGAAGGGATGTGATCTACAGGCAAACTATTAAACTGATGTGGAAATGCAGACATTCTTCTCCTGTTAAAAAGGGCTGTTGGATTCAGTGAAATAAAATCGGCAATTGTCTTCTCATACTTTGTACTCCCAGGTCTGTGACTGGAGCATGTCACAATGTGCCAGGCTCCGTGGGTACCAGGGAAAGGAGATGCCTCCTTACAAAGATGCTCCAAGAACCTCGCTGTCTCGGCTATCCTGCGCGGGCTACTTCTGAACTAAGTTCCTCCGAGAGAAAGACCTCCTCCCTCCAGTGAGAAAGGAGGAATTTTAAGATTTCAGGTGCGTATTGTTCGGTATCTCCCCAAGCATCGTATAATAATACAATTGAATTCTTACTAGGATCATCGGATAGATATCATTCTTTCACCTACCACTGAGCACTGAGAAAGTATCGCTTTTCATTATCACAGGTTAGTGCAACATGAAACTAGTTGGAGAGAGACAACATGGCACATCACAACCTCTCTTAAAACAGATGAGGGAAATTCTTTTTAGATATATAATCAAGGCTTGAGACATAAAGGGATATGAGAGGAATAAAGAAAATATTCAGACTGCTTTTCTCAAGACCAAATTTTGTGCAGCTGTACAGGCTTGTTCTCACTGTGAGATGAGCAATTCTCGTTACACTTGTGTTCAGATGCAATTTCTGAAGCAGAACTTTACTTTTTTTTTTTTTTTACTGGAATGAAGAAGAAATCTCACCCACCAAACGCCTTTCCCCAAAGAGCTGGGTTAGACTACATATGGTTGGCATTCGGGAGGGAAAAGCTCAGAAACACACAGTTTTGTTTGACTAAGGCATTCCTTAAAACATAAAACCCTCATAGCAAAACTTCTGCCCATACTCTTTGAACAATAAGGCCTGGATAGGGCTGAGGATCAGATTACACCAAGGCTTATCCGCAGATGACCTGTGGGCATTTAATGATGTCCAATTCTACCATTATGCATTTAGAAGGAACACTTCAACTGCACTCCAAGTTAGTATTGCACTGCAAGTTAGTATTTCTTTCCTTAGCTGAGGGGGAGGGCAGAACAACAGCTCCACACCAGGACATTAGGACACAGCTGAAGAAAGGCACTCGTCCCGGCCTTTGGAAAGGTTCTTGCCTTTTTTCTCAACTAATGAAGCAGAAGGCAAAGCCAAAAAAGAAGAGGTATATCACTTATAGGATAAGCAGCTGGATTGCCCAGAGAATCCGTATTTTAAAATGCTGTAAGGTCATCAGCCATGCGAGCAAACTATCACAGATCTCTTCAGGATAAAATCTACATGTCTCCAGAAGATATCATGCTCCTGACAAGCACAGGTTTCTTGGTTCAATACTGTAACAACTGGCTGAAATTTTGTAACTTATGGCCAGAGCGCAGTGGGCCATCCCCATGGAGGAGGAGAAGCCCCATCCCCTGCGGCAGGCGGACCCGGCAGGCCACGGCCCGGGCAGGTCCTCGTGAACGCCCTGCAGCCCGAGCGGAGTGGCGGCTTCCCGGGCTGGGCTGGGGGCAAAGGCGCCGGGAGGAAGAGGATGGCAGGGCAGTGATAGTGCTGGGCACCATCCCGGAGGGCCTCACGGCCTCCCGGGCGCCCTGGGCCAGCCGCAGCAGACCTACGCGGCCTCCCCGGGGGCTTAGCCCCCTCTTGGCACCGCGGCCGGGGGCGGGGGCAGGGAGGAGGCGGAGCCGGTGGCTGCGGTGTGCCGGGAAGACGTGGCTGCCGCCTCGGGGCTGTTCCGCCGCCAGCGGCCCTGGAGAGCCCCCGAAGGAGGCCGTTGTCAGCTGGGCTCCTCGGCGCGGTGGGCCCCCCCGCCGAGGGCCCCCCGGCCCCGCCGGCTCCCCCCGACGCCGGGCCGGCCCCGGGGCCCGCGGGCGGCAGTGGGAAGGCCGGGGGGGGGGGCGCAGCAGCGCCCACAAGGGCCCCCGGCGCCCCCCCCCCCCCCCCTTATTTTTTATCTGGGCAGGCTGTAAGAGTGGGCTGGCCAGAAGCGTATGAAGTTTAACAAAGACAAGTGCAAGGTCCAGCACCCGGGACAACATAACCAAAGGGCCCAGTACAGGCTGGGACTGTGTGGCCTCGCTGAGAGAGCCCCAGGGGTCCCGGTGCACAACAGGCTAAACACAGCAGCGTGCCGCTGCAGCGACAGAGGCAAATCGGATCCTGGGCTGCATCTGCAGGGGCATTGCTAACGGAGAGAGAGACGGGATTGTCGCCCTCCACTCAGTGGTTGTCAGGCCACACCTGGAGTACTGTGTCCAGTTCTGGTCCCCACAATTCAAACAAGACGTGGACAGACTAGAGAGGGTCCAAAGGAGAGCCACAAAGATGATCAAAGGGCTGGAGAACCTGCCCTATGAGGAAAGATTGAAGGAGTTAGGTCTCTTCTCCCTGGAGGAGACTTGGGGGGACCTCATCACAGTATTCCAGTACTGAAGGGGCAGCTACAGGGAGGACGGAGGTTCTCTCTTCACAAGGAGCCAGATGGAGAAGACATGGGGCAATGTGTACAAGTTGCACTGGGAGAAGTTTCCTCTCAATATAAGAAAAAATTTTTACAGTGAGAACAATCATTCACTGGAAGAACCTCCCCAGGACATGGTAGAGTCCCCATCACTGGAGGTTTTCCAGATGCAATAGGACAGGGTGCTAGATAATCTCAGCTAGGCTCCCTTTCCCACGAAAGGTTCGACCAGATGATCTTTCAAAGTCCCTTCCAACCTGGGCTGTTTTACGATTCTATGATTCTCTCTGGCATAGGAGACAGGGGAGAGGACAAAAGAGAGAAGTTATTTGACCATGGCCAACATGGGTCAGTCAGTGGGCAGAGAGAGACGGAACAGTGGAGACAAAGCCGCAGTGACAGCTAAAGCATTATGTGGACATTAGCACAGGAGCCATTCTCTGAGCTGTCTTTGCTGTGTACCTGAGGACTGATGGCTTTGGTGTAGTGAGGGAGTAAATGATCTCTGGACACTCCCTGGTTCAGTCTAGCTCTGCTGTGAGGATGGTAGTACAGTCAAACTCTACAGAAAACAACATCTCTTTTATTTGCTATTATGTTGGTAGGACACAGAATCTAGGCCTGTGTTTAAATCTGCAGCCTTTAACGGTCTCCACAATTTAATGAAACTTCAATAAAAGTGACTGTCACTGTTTCAGTTCAGTCCCTCTTTCTGCACCTAGAAATCCCTCCAAGAGGGTGTTCTGCCATCATCTCAGGCATTCTTCCCCTCCTCTTCAAGATAGGGGGAAAAAAAATGTTGCTGAAAATTTCTAGAGAAAATAGGGTTTAATTTCTTGGAGGTGTTTTGTTGACAAGAAAATAGAAAGCATGTGTCTCTGCTTCTCTTATTGTACTTCCAAGTAATGAAAGTATTTAAGGAGGTACAATTATGGACTTGGCAAGCACCTGGGGCTCTTGGAACTGCTTTTTCACACTGAATAAACACTGCAGTTAATCTGTTTATGTTACACTGCACTGGAAAAGTATCTCCAAGAAAAGGCTACAAGTATGTATTTTCCACTCCTTTCCTTTGTTTTTAATGTTAAATTAATAACTTGTTTAAATGATTTGATTCTTCTTTTTTTATCTCTCTATTCACAAGACGGCCAGTCAAAAGCAGTTTTTAATTAACAAAGATATAAACCTAGGGATTACTGCACTAGGTCAGACCAATCATCCATTCTGGTTTTGACAGTGGCCAACAGGAGATGCTTGAAAGCAATGCGTAGGAAGCACTGTAATGAACAATAACAGCGTAACTTCCTGCAGCAACCTCAGGTTCTTAACACACACATATCTTACTGTTTGCACATGCACCCACCGTGACAGTTTTATTTATAAATATTTATAAATATTTATAAATATTATATTTAAACAAATAAATATATATATGCGTATAGACCATTATCAGTATCTACCTTCATGTTGAATCTTTGATGTCATGTAATTTTTAAACCTCTTCATCCCTTAGAGTCAATTACATCTTGTGGCAGTAAGTTCCATAATTTAAATAAGCAGTCTGCAAAAAACAAATGAACAAAAAAGCCCCCAAACCGCAAACTACCTGGTTTAAGAAGCAACCTTGTTAGAATGAGGGGAGAGCATACAAGCCTACCCACTGCCTGCCATCCACACCTCTCACATCCCCACAGCACCTGTGGTTATTGGATCAGGGATATTACAGGATATGGTATCTGTGCCTATACCCCTCAGTATCAGGTTATGTATCAATTGTCTGTGAATTTGCCTAATCCCCTTTTGTTGATACTGTGTGCTCCCACAACTGCCATTGTATCCCAGTTCACTAACAGCTTTGTAAATAAGTTCCCTCCTTTTATCTATTTTCAGACAATCTCTTACCAAATATAGAGTGCCTCCTAGCTCTCGTACTGCAGGATTTGATGGATTGTCCTTCTGCTTTCACCTCATCATCCACTAACTTTGTAAAATTCAGCCCTTTCCCCTTCTCAGCCTTCTCCAAACAGATAAGTCCCAGCTTCTCTAGTTTCTCCTCATAAATGCAAGTGCTCCATCCCTTTAACTGCATTATTTACCCGTTCTCTGGACCATTTCCAACTGCACTATATCCTTCTCGAGATGCAGAGACCAGAACTGTGCATAGCATGGTGCTTTTATTGCAATCCTGATTAAAAATACTACAATACTTTTGATTTCTTAGCACCTATGTGCCCTATGCATGGACATTTCAGCTGGGTTATTCATGAACAGGGGACACAGCATTGAAAAACTCCCTATTCCATGACCAGTCCCTCAGATAAGTGGGAACCTACAGGAACCCAGAGACCAAAGGTGCAGCTGGTCTGCACATGATTTTCTCTCAGAATATGGCTTGCCAACACAGTAGAGGTCTAGTACAAGGCAATTTTGAATGTGGACAATGTAAGTCATCAGAACAGACTAAAGTTACTATTTTGTACATTATACAACAGAGCTAAGCCATACCTGCCACAAACATGCAATGTAAACCAGAGCCCTTAGCTGCAGTAGAGTCCATGGAGACTGCTTGAGTCATGGCGATACCTCATAAGAAGTTTTACTCTGCAAATGCTGACACTGCTGATGCCTGTATGGCCTCAGTACCTGCTGCCTCTAACAAACCTCTCGCAAGGAGAAACACTCTGAGCGTTGTACAGGAACCCAACACACGGTCTGAAAAGCAGAGGTCATCTTCTACCCTGCTGTCTAAATTAAAGAGAGCAATGGCTGGTTCAAATTGCCCAGTGCTGTTTGGCTTACTGTATTGCTCGGGGAGCAAAACCATCAGCGGCCATCAGTAGCAGGCGGTGTAGACAAGGAGCCTGTGCTTTGCTCTTTATAACTCCCTGAATACGGCCTTAATATTCACGTTAAAAAATATGCAAACTGATCCTTTGTTCCTGCTCTGAACTATAACTACGAACTACAAGCATATCTTGAGAAGATTACACAAATACTACAAGTTAGCCAGTGGATGCTGAGCCTTGAAAGAGAATCAGTGTCCTGCCCTGCTGCTCTTAGACCCTAGAAAAGAGTGGCCAAGGATTTGAAAACATGGCTAGAAGATTTTCTTTTCAAGTCCATAAAGCTGTACGCTTCATCTTTTTCTCCCATTTTAGGCCCAAATCCTATAGTTTCATTTGAGTATAAAGTATCAGAGCACAGAAGTCAGTAAGAGCCCTTTTATTGACTTCAGTTGGCATTGTATTGAGACTGGTGGTTTTTAAAATCATAACAGTACAAGGAGGTAAAAACTGTGTGTCCATAAGGTTAAAGAAAAGTGTGTGTGTTTAAAACATTGAAGAAATTGTTCTGAGAACAATTCATCTTTCTGAAAATATGAACCCTATGATGCTGCCAAGGTCAGAGAGAGCTGTGATAATTTAGTGTGTAAGTGCTAGTCATACAGCACAATGCCACATTATTTAATTTTGTAACACATTCATACGACTGCCTGACAATAGCCATGGACGTTAACACTACCTGTGGGCTGAGGTCAAGGCAACGTAGTTTAACGTTAAAACAAAAGAGCTAATTGGATTCCTGTTCAAGTTCTAGCTTATTATGTGATCGGAGTTACTTTTCTTCTTTCTGCCTCGGTCAGCTCATCTGGAAAGGAGGACCACAGTGTGACTCATGACTGAAATGTTAAGGAAAAATGCAGTGCATATGCCTGGCTTATTTGACCATTCTTCCTAATTTCTCTGTCCCTTTTTTTGCCATTCAACTCTGGTTTGTGAATTCCAGGCCGTCTCCCTCGGAGAGCATAACACAGCTCACCTTGTGAAATGGGAAGGACTAATATTAAAAAGGAGAAGTCATCTTCAGCTGTAAAAATTAGATGTCTTGCTAATGCCAAAATCAATAATACAGAGATATTTGGGGCTTACACTTCATTCTTACAACTGGCAGTGCACAACATATTTTATAAATTAAGACTACACCACATACCCAAAACCTTATAGAGACAAGTAAGCACTGTCCCCTTTCCACAGAAGAGAAGCATAAACACAGAGCAGTTAAATGAGCAATACAAGGAGACTGAAGAAATTCAAGACTGAAAAAACAAAACCTCAGAATTTTTGCCTCCTTGTTTCTAAACTCACAAAAAAGACTTTTCTCTCAAAAAATGGGATTAAATAATTTAATGGAAGATATAACCTTGTTTTATATTAAATTGCACGCAAAGCTGTCTTCTGTTTGCAGAGGAGCTGAGAGTCACCCTCTGAAATGGCTGTTGTATAGTGTGACTTTCAAAATAATATCCTTTCAGTGCACAAAAGGAGAGAGCAAAAGATATATGTCCTCTGGCTCAACATGTATGGTTGTCTCCAAGGAGTTCATACAGATGATCAGACCACAAACTGTCAAACGCACAAGAGTGGGGATGTCAGGAGGGAGAATAGTCCCAGCTCGAAACTAGAACAGACTCAATTGCCATCATACTTCAAGAAGGAAGAACCAGCGAACCCCTCACATCACACACCCTTTGCACTGCCCGGGTGCAGAGCTGTGCCCCAGTAATAGCGAGTTTTGAGCTGCAGCCTTTCCCTTTGGAAGTCCTCCCCCTCCCTAGTCCCCTCGCACGCAGAGCTGCCCACAATTCCCTGAGCAGCAAATGCCTTAGTTTTATTTTTGGGAAGGACCACTGCAGGGTTCATCCCTGTATGCACAAACTGATAAACAGGCAGATTCAGTCCCCACAGGCTAAACTTAAGTTCCCTCTGCAGATGTATTTTTGTTATAAACTGTGGCCCACTGTTGTGCCATGTAAAAAATGTAGTTATTCAAAGAAGTGGTTTTAAGTTCAAAGATAATGTCATGTTCATTTGGAATATAAGCATGAGCAACACACTCACAGATACACTTTCTGTCTCCCTACATCCCTATCTCAGCCGTAGGCAGGGTGGTAATATATAAAGAGAGAGCAGGTGGGATTTTTTTTAGGTGGGGAAGAAAAAGACTTGTAGCTCTAAAGCTAAGTTCACTGCCTATCCCACATTTTGGAAACGAAACTGAAGCGTCTCATGAATTGAGCATACTGCAAAATAAAAAGAAACAATAGCATGCAGATAAATGCAGGAAATTCACCAATTAAAACGCAGGATTTTATTTCAAAAGAATTTGGGCAGAGTCTCCATTTTTCCTGACTGCTTCTATCACCTGGATGAAGGGGCCACTGGACTTACACATGCAAAAGCCATTTATCCACTTACATTTGCTATCTCGCAAGGTCCAAGTCCTCAAAGAGCTCAGAAATAAGGAGCTTTCAGGTTGGCACCTACCTAAATAGCCTCGCTCGCTATATGTAAATGGTCTCCGTCGCCACAGAGATTTTGCTGAAGGCATTTGCTCTATGCATGTAACTCTGACACCATTCAGAGGAACAGAGTTAGGACTCTGATCTCCCTGTGTGGTCAGAGAAGAGGGATAAGCCCCGTTAGTGGGATAAGAGAGAGGCTGGAAGACTAATGCAATGATTTAACGTGCTTTCTGTGAGCAGGCAGTCCCAACGTCTGAACTTCAGTCTCTGACAGTCCATTCCCTGCCTACTATGTTTTATAAAATGCTTGGGAAAAAACACTTTGCACATCATCTTCTGCACATCAACAGTGTAAGACAATTAATCAAAGATTCCAGTGCCACGTCATAAATCATGGCACCTTCTGTCACTGACACTTGAAAGACAAAATGTGAGAATCTGTCTATAACGATATCCTTTAACTCAGGCAAAAATCACTTTGGCCTTTCAGTGTGTTTGTGAACACCACTGCTGGCAGCCCAAGTGGCCCTGCTTCAGGGTCTAATCCTGATCTCACTGATTTGGTCATGCATATTAACTTAGACATTTTACTGTGATAAATGGTCGCATACGTAAAATCAAAATGGAGCCTTCAGCAGACTTTTTACAATAGCACAGGAAAATAATCTCCCCACTACTTATTCCATTATCACAGACTAATTGGAAGACCTGGAAAAGTCCCTCCACGTCATTAGCTGTCTACGAGATGAGAGCTGCACCAGATCAAATTCTTCACCACGACGGCTATCGTAAGGCAGGAGGGATCTGAAGTCCAGGCTGTAACTTTACCACTCCCATTGCACAAGAGATGTGCAGTGGTGAAATATCCCCAAAACGGGATTAAACAGTTATGTTTAGAAACACAAACACATAGAGACCTCCCACTAACTCAGCAGATTCTTTTGAAAGTTGGCACTGTCAAAACAAACACAGTCGCCTGTAGCACCCTTCCACTGCTCCTGCTGACAGCGCTAGTGAGGAGGAGGAGGTGCTGAGTACTTTGTTATTATGAGGAGGAGGATAGTGTTGGGAAAGGTGTTGAGTTAGACACAGAAGTATCAAGAGCAGGAAAGCGAAAGTCAAGGAAATCAGCCTTGTGCCATCTAAAATTGCTCTGGCACTAAACCTACAAAAATCAATGACTCTGCTTTCACAGGAGCTCTCACATAAACCTGAGGGAGCATACAGCACGAGTTGCACCAGATGGAAAGTCACTGGAAGTAGAGAGTGAGACAGGAACAACGTTGGTATCTATCAGCTACATCAAACACAGAATTCACAAACAGTAATTAGGGCTATTCACATCTATCCCTGCCTTTTACGTCTGCTGTATCAGTGTGGAGGGAGAGACAGCACAGAGAGAAAACCAAAGTGTTATAAATATATCTGCAGGTAGTAATAGGATTGTTTATATTCTTATGTATTTGTGCCTTTTATCTGAGTAAAAATTTGGTAATACAACAGTCTGAATTTTAGGTTAGAAGTTATTTTTCCCTGGTTCCATCTTTTCAAACCCATTTCATCACAGCAGCTTGTCTTCCTTTGCCCTCCCTCACAAAAACACCCCTCCCCATGCCACGTTTAAAACCTTCTCACAAAGAAAACTGAAGGAAAATAATTTTTGTGCAACTTATCCATCTTTCAAAGCAGCTTCTGGCAGAAAAGAACTGAGAGTGATGAGTCCATACAATAATAAATAATAACAATATTGAGCAGTTTTGCAGAGCAAATATACATTGAAAAACTTTTCCTCTTGAGTGCCTGACATTATTAATTTGTTTTCCAAATACACTAGTGAGAGGAGTCAGCCCATTTTTACAGACAGGGAAAGTGAGCATATAGATTTCAATAATTGTTTAAGACACAGAGAAGTCAGTTCCAGAAACTGGGCAGAACAACTCACAGGAGATCACCGTCCATATCCATGGCAATATTTGGGCAGAGCCCTGCCACCACAATAATTGCTATCAGCAAGTGACACATGCTTGGGGTTTTTGACACCTGTGAATAATATCCTCCCTGAACTGCCCTTCCCGGTGGTACAGAAGGAGTATGTCCTAGGCCTTAAGAAGAAGCAAAAGCTGAAGAGAAGATCCTGGAGTTATTGATGACAGAAGTATTTCCAACCCCTTCCCAGCTTCTGCTTAAAAGGGTTCAAACTCATACTAATCTACTGCCTGAGTAATATGTGACATCCAAACAACCCATTTTGAGTTGCACAGACACCCATCTGGGACATCCTTTCCCAGGACTCCTGTGGAACAGCAGCATTTTTTTATTTTTTTACCATGAGGACTGTGTTTTCAGCCCCATTATTGCACAGCAGAGATTTCAGATGAATTGAGGGGAGGGGGAGAAGACCTGAACTGACTTGCTGTATCCACATGAAATGGTTAGTGAATGACCTTATGTCTAACCTTCTAACATCTAAGACAAAAGTATGGAAAAGCTGAACAAAGGAAAGCAGGAAAGCTCACTGAACAGGGGGTGTATGGGGGTGTGTGGTTTGTTTGTTTGCATAGAGATAGAAATTGAGGTTGACAAGCAGCTAGCTTAGTTTTAAGCCTCTTCCTGTTTTATAGTACTTGTAGTAGAGTCACAAAAGTAACAACAATTTCCAGGACCAGCACAACACCAAAAGCAGGTCAAAATCTTGCCTGCCATGCTCACACTAACGAGCTCTCAGAAATCAATGGATTTAGGGATTACTGTGCGGACAAACATCACGTGCCCTAGGTTCCCCTGATAATGGCTTGGTGATGAAACCAAACTTCATCCTCCCTTTTCCTTATAGGATTCCTTATGAGCCAGATTATAATGCAAAAGTAACTCAGGCAGAGGGATGGCTCTTCTGTGTCACCTCCTGCTTGCTCTAGGCAATTGCTCGCACTGGCACACCAGTATGATATGGCACATGCTGATGCTAGGGCTGTTGCTTTTGCTTTTTAGAGCTATTGATTTCCTGCCCTTTCTTGTAAAGGATTCTGTGAACTGGAAGCAGTTAAAGGTTAACTGCAAAGATTTCTTAAAAAGAATATTTTTAAATTGTTTAAGATCCTAAATCATTCGTAGTTAAATGCCTACACCTAAGAATTGCACTGAAATTTATGTCTTCTAGGCAACGAAGTTCCAAGAGTTACCTGCCAATATGAGCGCCCCAGACTCTGCTCGCTCTGCTACAGCTCGGCACCCGCAGGCAGCCCCCAGCTCTGCGTCAGGTCTTAGCAGTAGTGCTGGCTGTCACGGGGGATCCCCTGCTTGGGATCTCACTGATAAGAAGAGGAAGAACAAATGGGTTTTACTGGCTGGCAGAGCCTTAAAGTAATTGAAGCCTGGCATTTTGGTGAGAGTGAAAAGTCAGGAGGAGACACTGGGAGAAGGGGAAAACATGTCTCTACCAGCACTCCTATCTCTGGCATCTGTATGACCGAGAAAGAGCAGGAAGACATGAGTCTAACCCTGTGGTAGAGAGACAGTATCTCCACTAGTCAACATCAACAACTCCTGGTGGGGTGCCTGGGGGAAAGGGCTGGTGAGAAGCAAAAAGAAACATTAAAGGGACAACATGCACTGAAGACTCCTGCCAGAGGGTAAGAGAAGCGAGGAAAAGGATTGCTGCCCAAAATACAGTGCACACATATGTGCGTGTGTGTGGAGGGGGAGTTTACATACATCTTGTTTACAAGCTGTAACATTATAAACTGACATTTCTGTTATTGTGGTTGTGTTTCCACATTTATGCTCCTTTTTTCTCAGCCGCATTTTCTTTGCTTTATGCACAAACTTAGGCCTTAGCAAAAGAGGAAAGTTTGCTGCCTGAAAGCACCAAGGGGAGCCATTTCACTCACCTGGGGATCGGCGCAAGTACGTGTGTTTGTGAATTTTAGGAGGAACCTCCTAACATTCGAACCCAGCATCCACTGCCGCTGACAGCACCTGGCAGAAGGGCTACATCCTGCACATCCTTTGGCAGTTTTTCTGTGAAGCTACAGTAGTTATACAGAGCTACAGTACAGATGGTCCTTCATTTGGGGGTGTTTGGATCCTTCATTTGGGTCTGCCTGAAGGGAAACTGCCTTTAAGATATGCAAATATTTTGTTTTTAAAGCTATACAGACATGGCTAAACTAATTTCCCTTCTCTCCTCCAGTGCCAGTTCCACCTGTCATTCAGGCAATGAAAAGGCTTCCCCTGCTGTAGCCAAAAAATTCTCTACTTCTTTCGGCTCTATATCACCACCCAAACCCTAACGCTAGGGACACAGCCAAGGGCACAGGCTGTAAGGGCAGGGCACCCCAACAGCCTCGGGAGGCTGAAGTTCCCCTGGGGACACTGAAATGAAATGCTGCTCTATGCTGGGGCTTAACCAGCCCTGTACTGGTGGATTTGAGGAGGAGCAGAAATGAGGGGCATGATGTGATATTTAAAACATATCCAGTAGGATCTATCCCCCGCAAAGGATTCAGCCACAATAGGTTCATTCAGTCTTCTTAGTCATTAGAGTATTTTCAGCATTATTTTTTAAAGATTTATTCTACCTCCTAAAGAATTGCTTCTCAATGCAAAAGCAGAATGATGAATACATCTTCCCTTTCCCTGCTGAATCCAACTTTGAAAAACATAATGCTTCTCATCTTATTTCCTCCCCAAGTCAAAATAAGCCAACCAAATCCTGCAGTATACCTATCAATACAAACAAAAGATGCAGAGGTGTTTTTTTGTAGCAGAAATAAACACAGTTTAAGGAATGATTTTCCTTTCATGACAGCTTAAGGTCCTTCAAACTTGACAGAATTGATTACTGAATCAAAGCAAAGGAAGGCAGGGAATGGAGTTCTCTTGCATACACCTGTAATGTTATACGCTCTGTGTGCTACAGGGAAGGAAGTGAAATGCTTGAGCTATCGGTAAGGAAAACCCAGAGAGGAAAAAGAAGAAGGGATATCTTGGGATTAGCTTTAGCGTAACATCCTACAGTATGTTTACTTTTCTTTTCTTCTCCATCTCATATTTCTTCATGGGATCAGTCCCCAGCCCTGCAGACCCTCCCAGGAGTACAATGCCCCTTTCGTGTATTGTACGAGTGGCACTGAGAGTACGGCAGCTTCAAAACATAAAAGGAAAAAAAGACTCTCCCTCAACGCCATCACCATTTTTAAAAAAGGCAATTGATGTCGCCTGAAGCAGCAGCTATGAAGCCCAATTATACCACATTTCATTCAAGTGTCAAAAATTGAAATAATAATAACCAACAACGAGAAGCATATATAGGAAATGATGCTGCCATCTTCTTTTGTTTTGGCCACGCGTTTTCATAAATTCATGCTTCAAGCAGACCCAGTGCCACATTCCTTCAAGGACTTTCTTGTTCGCTATTGTTTTCAGTTCTTAACAATTGGCTTCCCTGACTACTTTCCTCGTGTTGACAGTCGCTCGCAGAGCCTCCATATGCTCTCACTACTTGGGTAGTCAATCATTTGTGAATTAGCTACCCAATCAAATATCTACAAGAGGCTGGTAGTGTTTATTCATTGCTGGTGTTTTGAGTGACTGTATTGCTTGCAAAAGGTGTCAGATTAAACACGCAGAAATGAATTTATTCACAGAATACGGGTTGCATAGTCAGAAAGAGACACAAGCACTGGCCTGAGTTCACACTGACTTTCTGTTGGTTTTTTTTCCTTTGTTTTGTTGTGATTTAGACCATGCCTGAGGTAAGACGTCCCTGGACTCAGGAAGACTTCAGCCACCTGCTTACTTAAAATGGGATATTTGGAAAGAAGCTGGAATCTTGGCTGGAAGCAAGAGAGCGGCTCCCGGGGCTGCCTCAGTGTGGAGGACAGAAAGGTTAAGGCAATCAAAGACATACCAATGGCATGTTTTTCTCATCTTAGATCATGGAGGTGCATACTGCAGCCCTACGAAACACGTTCCTCTTTGCATCAGCAATATTCCTGCATTCCCAGCTGCATGGATGGAGCCTTCATAACCCCTTGACAAAGAACACAAGAAGCACTTGTGCGTGATGTATGATCTCAGACAAAAGCAGTCCTCCTTTTAAGATCTGCCTCAAAACGCCAACACAATACTTTCCTTAGCTGTCATTTTGGGGGATTTTAAAGGTATTTTAATACTGGCCAACATAGCCTAAAACAAGCAATGCCAACCTGCAGAAGAGCCAAGCTTTCATACAACAGTTGTTCCAAATCAGGATTTTCACTTGCCCATCAGAGACACTGCCTAATTCAGACCTGGACACAAGCCTTCACAGGGTTTAAATACACAACTCAGGTGAACTTGCCTCCTTTTATAAGAAAAGGGCAAAAAAGTTGAGGTAACGAGGCTGTGTTTGGTGATCTCACTTTACAGCCCAGGTTTATGCTAAAAGATGACTAACATATCTATCTGCAGAGGTTCCATATTTGTCACCTTTACCTGACTTTAGAGATTACCAGTAATCTATTTATAAGCAAAAAAAATATTTTAACTGCCAGTCCAAAGAAAATGTCACTGGTGATGAGAGAATCGAGCTGATTTCTTTTCTTCTCATGAATCATTGTCACAATAAAGGGTCTGCGTGACAACTCTGCCCTTAGCAATCATTAAAAAACCCAATTCCTTTGAAATTATGAGTTTGCTGGTCCTTACATTGATAGTACTCGGTGATGATGACAATGATGCACACGGAGAAACGTAACTTAGCTGCTTGTCATAGTTCTTACTTCAGCTGACTTCCAGCAGCATTTACTATTCTGTATTAATAGAAATTAAAATATTAAACACTTACTCATTAAGGTATGCAGATATGATTCACAGGGAACTAGTAAGAAAATGCTTTTTTTAAGTGGAGATATTACAGTGAAGAATACTTCAAGTTAGAGCTTCCCAGAAGAAATATAAAGTACTTGTTTATTCAGTGTCTGTTGGAATAACAAAAATTTGTTTTATTGGTAATAGTACATCAATACCTACTAGGCCAATGGCAATTTTCCTGAAGTTTTCCCATCCTCAGAATTCATGAAAGAAATTTAAAACACTCAAGGCAAATGTTCAGTGCTAGGGACAGTAATGTAAAGAATCAAAGTGGAACTACGTGGATTGTACATTAAATAAAAGGCAGAGAATGAGCACTGAGTGAATTTTTATATGTTCACATTACAACAAACTAGTCAAAGATTCTGACCCCTGGCACTGGAGAAATCTTCCCAGTTTTGATATTTTCAATAAAATAATTCCCAAGAGGGCTGGAAAAAAACACTCTCGCTCTCTCTTTTTCTTTCAATAAAATGAGACCCCATCTGTATTATGAAAAAGAATACTAATAATTTGATAGTGTTCTGAAGTAGCTTTTATAAAGCTTTTGCTTGGGATTTAATATTGCCCAGGAAGTCCATCAGATTTTCATGGCTTTGCTGGAGAAAGAAATGTGCAGCATTGAATGTCAGCTCCTAGCTCGTGCAGTCAACAACTCATACATCAGCAAAGATAACACTGAAGGTGATGTGCTCAAATCTTCTACAGCCAACCCAGGCTACAGTGGAAGGAATCTGGAGAGGAGCTAATTTCAATAATGTGGTATGGGTGGGTCCCATCTGTACACAAGAAATCGCCTGATAAGTATGAAATGTGTTCCCTACACTGAAATGACTTCAGAACATCTCTGTTTTTAGGGCCCTGACGGCAGGAAGGCTTCTCGGCTGACTCCCTCTGAGCTGATTGTACACAAATATTTGAGTATAGTGCAAGATTATTACTTGAAGAAAGAAAAAAAAAAAGGCAACAGAGTCGGGCAGCAGTGTGTAATAACGAATAGGTGCATGCAGTCAAAACAATTAACGTCATTTTGCAAGGTCTTTTGGAAATATATCAACAGAGGGAACCCACAGATGGCTCCTTTTCAGTGCATTTTGGAAGGGGGTAGGATGGGCCATGCTACTGTAAATCCTAAGCTGAAAGACGAGAAGGACAAAAAAAAAAAAAGGAGAGAAAAAAAAAGTATATTTTTTTTCCTCCTGAATTTGCTCTTCACAAATAAAACAAAATAAAATTGGGCATGTACAGCCAGGGCAAAGATTGAATCAGAGGATAGATGGTCTAATGCAACAGATACACCAAACTGACCCATAATGCCATAATGATGGGTAGAGGACCAGAATTTTCCAGTGCTCAGCACCAATTAAGGCCAGGTTTGCAGAAAATGTCCTTCCCAGGAGGGCCAGCATAGCAGAAAGCATTTGGCTCCCTCTTGATGTTTGCAGAAATGTTTTCAGAAGACCTCCTTTTCCTGGCATGCTGCCCTCTTTCTATACCTAGTTATTTAAACAGGACTTTGAAAGTTCGAATTATCATCTCCCTGATTCTCAGTTTCCTATCATTAAAATGGGAATGAAAATAAACTTCTTTCATGGCCGAGGAGCAAGGAGGATAAATGCAGAGGTGCTTAATGCTCAGAAACTTCACTACTGGGTGTCAGATAAGGATATGATTTTTGCACCAACAATTCTTACTTTGCTCTTGTTGTGGTCTTACCCTTCATTAAGTACTCAAACATTCAGAATAAAATCAGATCGTAAAGCAACAATGGTCTCTGCTCTCAGAAATCCTCCATTTCCAAAATGACTGAGCTGCATTGCTCACTGAAACTGTCTCCCCCTTTCAGAGATCAGTCTTGATTCCCTTCCTTCACCTTCATTTTGCCCAGAGCTTTGTCCTGCTTTTCTCAAGCAAACAGCTGATGAGCTTGGCACGTACAAGAGCATTACACGTGTATGTTTGTGGGTGTGTATGTATATATTTTTATATATGCATATGTATAATATATACATATACGTGTGTACATGTTTAACCAGTGTTATTGCTGGGAAAGGATGGACAAACAGCTTGAACATACCTCCAGTCATTTTTAAACGTCAGGTAGCTTGATGTATCAGAGGGGTAGAGAACAACACTTGCTCAGTGACAGAAAATAGACTGTTTCTAGGGTTATTCTTGCCCTCATTGGCTCCATGTACGTAATGATGACCCAGTGTACTGTAACTCACAGCGACGTTGGCAGACAGCAAACATTGTCGGAAGCCATGCCAAGAGGAGAAAAGATTGTTCTTTTGCTCTTATATTTTCAAGTACAGTCTTGCATTTGCCTTATTTATCGCTAGTCAGTTGAAGGGACAGAAGAGGTGAATTTACCAGATACAGCTATCCTGTTAGCTCTCTCGTTGCCTTTTCCTATAAACATTTACAAACCTTTTTAAAAAAGTGGCCATTTCCAAGTCACAGAAAGGTCAGGAGCCTGTCGGTGAAGTTCTGTGGTATCACCCAGCTCTTGCAAGACACCACTTCAGGTCTGAGTAAGCCCCATGCACAAAAGAAGGCCATATTGTACATGATGCGGGCTCCCCAGCCAGCCAACAGGTAGTGGTCCTCAGTGGGCCCAGGAAGGAAAGCAAAGATGACAAGTTTTGTGGAAGATCTGAAGAGCTACTGAGATACCCCATAGGTGTGTCATGTAGGTTTGGGGTTCAACGCTGTGAATGCTACACTGGGCAAAAGCTGCTAACGAAGAGCATAAACAGTATCATTTCCATCTTTTAGGGGCAAGAATAAGTGGAATTATTTCATCATGTAAGTCATAACAAAGAGCTTTCCACCATACCGATTCCCTGTAAAAGTATTTGAAGACTTGTGCACATCTGAAGGAAGGACTCAGAATAAAAGAAGGATCCTCCTCTGTATTTTAACAATGACTTCTGAAGAGCATTTACCATAGTTTACTTCAGAAGTACATTTCTGCATGTGTACAGGTGTAAGAAGTTTCATCAAGTTTGGAGAGAAAAGGCAAAAGCTTTTAACATTAGTCAAGGACACGGAGTAGTTAAAGTGATATTTCCTTCCCCCTGTTTTAACCAATTACTCCTGCACTCCTGTGTGTAATTTCAGACTACTCTGTTTCAGGAAAAGCCTGGGAAGAGACCTTTGCTGAGGAGGAAATATATATTTTCAGCATTGTTAATCTATTTTCTTAATAGTTTGGTAAGCAAACAGTGTTCCTTATCCAGAGCCTGATAGATACGGTGCAAAAAAGTTATTGCTGCTCTTACACTGACAAACAGAACCTACGTGGTCTGTGGTGCCCGCCTCTGATTCTATTATGCGTAGCCTTTTCTTCAGAAAGTTTCACTTTCTTTAGGACACCTCATACAGCATTGTCTTGCCAGTGAAAAGTTTTAGCATTTTCCAATACCTGAGAGTGCTGCTTTAACCTGTGTTTAGAACAAGAAAATAACCCTGTGGCTTTTGTCTTGTCTATCACATACCAATCCATAGCTTCTCCTCTGGCGTTAAACAGATGAGCATCACAATCCTTCGATTGTGAGGTTTTGGATTAGGTGGTTCTCCCTATCCAGATGATGATATTCAAGCTGAACTATGAGCTCCTTCAGTCGCTCCTCTTTCACTTCAGCCCTCTCCATCCATCTTCTACAGTATCTCACATGACCACCTATTACATTTTGCTTCATGCCTCCTCTCTGCTGTGTCTGAGGGGCTGAGACTTGGGAGATGCTAAGAGGGAAGGGCTCCTGCTGCTCACAGATGGTCAGGCAAAGCTAACGAAGAATCAGACAGTTCCTTGTTCTACAGCTCCACCATCTCCAGGTCTTAACATGAAACCACACCATGCAGTGGTTTTCACTGAGTGCAGGATATTGAGGGATTGGGGTTTCATGTTGCCAGTCATACTGTTCTCCCATAAGTCAACCCACACCTTATCTAGTATTGTACACTGGATGAATAGACTCTGTAGTCTACTCTGTAGCCCTCAGGGGGAGGTTTTCCTCCAGGACATCAGGGCGTACCTGGAAATGGAAATTACTGGCAAGAGAAGGTTGCAAGAGGCCTTGGCATAAGTCATGAAGTAAGGTCCCAGCCTTGCTAACCACCAGGACCTTCTCCTAGCTTTCTACCTTGGCAGTTGGGCTCCTGTGGACCTTGCTTCAGTCCTACCACATCTGTACTCATAATGGAAAATGAGCAAACCTATTCCAGGCACCTCTCAGCCTTGGTTTTATGTCCAAAGCCAGACCAGGGCTATGATCAGTTTTTTGCCAAATCACAGTTCTGAAAAAGGACTTGGAACAATTTTGGACTTCCTTTTTAATCCAAATCTTGAAGTGAACTTTGCACAGATTTTCTAGGTTTCTCAAACTCAAAAATAAAAAAGCGATTGTCTCACAATGGACTGACTTTGCAGCAGTTTTCCTTAACTAGTACCAGTTTTATAATGAACTTAATGAATAGCTAACCTAGATAACAGAATGAGGGCAAGAGGGTCATGGGGAAGATAAAAGATGGTCAGAAACCAACAAATATGGAGTGAAGACAGACAGACACAGAATGAAGGAAAATCAGAAGTCTTAAGAGACAGAATGGTGATAGGAATTGCAGTCATAGCTAGAAGTGCTCATGTGTTACCTCATTTGGGTCAAGTGGGCCAATATGTCTCTCAACTGTCATATTTTTTCAAGATTAAGGCAAGGAAGGCTTTGTTTTTTCTTTCTTGTTCTGTGGTGCATTTTTTCTTTTCAGGAAGTTCGGTGGTTTGGTTTTTGTTTTTTTTAATTACCTTGATCTTGCTTTCCCCATTCCCCATTTGGTCACTGTTTGAACAGGAATGAATTCCCAGTCTCCAAAGCCCATATGTGATTTCTATGGAGTGATCCCAAATTACCTAATCTCAGCTCATATGCCAGTGCGCATTCACAGTTTAACATCTTTTTTTCCTTGGAACTGGGCGCAGAAACTGCTAGTTGGCTCAGATGTAAAAATAATACTCAAAACACTGAGGCCAAACCCTGCACAGTAAGTCTACATATGTGGTTGGGCACTAACAAGCAAGTAAGAAAATGATCTATTTAAAGACTCACTTCTGATTTAGGCATTGCTTTGAAGCAGTGTGAGTAGCCAGCAGAGTCTGGTCTCCATCACAATTTTTCAAATATAAAAATTAAAAAATGATGATAATTATGCATTCTGAAAGCTGGATGGGGCCATGCTACACTGAAGCATATTTTCCAATGTAATTAAGGCTTTCAGCTGATTCCTTCCGACTGCAATTGTTATTTCAAATGTGAATTAATAAATCATGTCCATCTAGTTAAGAATTAAAATCAGTCTCAAGTATTCCTGCTTAGACCAGCAAACTTAAAGAGAGGGAGGGATGAATGCTCCCAAGAAATTCTCAGTGGGGAAAAGAAGAAAAGAAAAAATAAGGAAAGAAAAAGAAAGGGCTTCCTCTTATTTAGGGTTTTCCAGGCATCTAAGAAACACACAGGATGAAGTTACATGACTTGCACATATGGAAGCATTTTTCTAGCTTTATATCAAAACAATATGCAAATAGTCTACCCCTACTTTCACTCATGACTGGCTGCAAATACAAAATTCAAGCTGAATAATGTTAACTGCCCACATGCTCTGCTCTAAAGGATCCTCAAGGGCTTCTGGTCTCTTGTGGTATACACAAAGCACTTTAGCTATCACAGTGAATTAGTGTAAGGCCTGGTAATGCACCTTTAAGTATGTGAGCCCTTTTAAGGCACTTAGAGGTCAAGTCTGTGGCTATATAAAGTACAACCTTTCGAACATTTATTTTCACTTGCCCATCTAGAGGCTCGGATGGCACGCAAAGGCGGTGTTTAATTTCATAAGAGTCCTTCAGGTTCCAAATTGTCAGAGTCATCAACTGGCTCTGATAGCCAACCAAAGTTTACAGTAATGTAATAAAGCAAGGTAAATATTGGCCATCAGGCAGTGACTGCTAAGCATGACTGCTTGTTTCAGAAATAATTGTCATTGTGAAAGAAAGTTGTCATTTTGCAAACGGACCTCTAAAGAGCAAGGCACAAGGCAGAGCAAGTCCAGATGGGCCTTTTCCCTGGAACATAAACACAGACACTCTGTTCAGCCCCTTCCACATTTCTCAGCTATCCCAGGCCAAGAACAGTAGCTCCTGATATGTCATCGATCAAAAATTCCCTTTGAGTAAAGGACTTCCAATGCAAACATTAAATGGTTCTACAGACATTACAACAAAGAGACGTTCAAGCAGAAGTTATCTAAAATAAAACGGGACCCTAAGAAAGGACTTCTAGCTATAAAAGTTAAAGAGATGCTACACTATTTCCTCAGTCACCAAAGCAACAAGGCGGAGCAGCACGTAAAAAAAGCATTATTTTTTCACAGACCCACTTATAAATGAGCATGGTTTTGCTCTGCATATTGAAGTGCTTTTTTTTCCTGAGAGCAAAAATCAAGTGTGAAAGGCACAGGATGTCACTGCTGTGAGATAACAAGAGCTGCCATGTGCATGCCTGGGGACACCTGAGCTTCCAGAGCTGGACAGCTCTGCAGTGCTGCCAGGCCAGCTCCGCTCCTGGCACCGAAACGCTGTCTTTTCCTATTCTGCTGGGAGGTCCCTGGGTCCTTCAGAGAACACACCTGATTTGCTCCAAACAGCACCCCATCCGCTCGCCCTGCAGAGCCTTCCCCTCTAACATTGGTCCCCTGTGTTGTTTATTCAGGAAGTGATTTGGTTTTGCCTTCAGTGAGTCCTGGATGGCTAGCAATTAAAAAAAAAAAAAAAGAAAAGAAAAGAAAAAAAGGAGAGAGAGAGCACTTTGTACTTGTGACTTACTGGGATATTAGCAGAAACAGTCAAATAAACAACTGTTTAACAGAGGTCAGTGCACCATGTCAGTTGTTTTGTTACTTCTGTGTGCAGTTGCAACAATGCTAAAGCCAAAGAAACAACTTGCTGGGCAGCATGCGTTTACAGTGCAGGTTTGCATGTATGTGCAATAGGTACAACAGCAATATCTGCCTTCTCATGTATTTTTCAGTGCATCTCAGTCTCTCCTCTTTATTTAGTCCACATTATTTAACTCACATTTATATGGGACAGGACTTCATCTATTGATACTTAAAAGGAAGATGAAGAGTCAGGAATCTGGTCTTATTGATCTGGATATTCATAATGCAGATGAACAAATAATGCAACAAATACCATAGAGGATGTTTGTTGGTTAATGTCATGTACACAGTTATTGTGTGGTGATACTAATCAATGTCTTACAGCTTTTGTATAGACTTCTGAGCTGCTTCATCACACAGTAGGTGCCTGGCTAGGAGACCTTGCCATTTTGAAGTTTTGATCATTACTGGCTGCTTGTCCTTGCCCTGAAAGCTCCCTGTGTCAGGCAAGATTTCTGTTACTTGCTGATTTTGTAGGACGAGGCTTGCAGTGAAAGGCACACACTGTTCTCTCAGCACTTCAGTGGTCCCACTACCAGCTTAAACCAAAGTGGGTAAAAGAGGGAGAAAACTCAAAATAAGTTGCATTATTTAAAATCTCACAGCCGCTCTGGGGAGAAATATTGAGATTTAAGTTAAGACACCACTTGCTTGACATCTGGGAATGGGTGGCTACAAGAGATGTTCAGAGAGCCAACTTCCAGCACTGGGCAGGGATCACACTGTGGGACTGATCCAAGAGAGATCATGCTGCCCCACAAGGGTCTCTTATTATTTGGTCCTTATTTCAGAGGAAGCAAGTTCCTCTGCAGCTCCTCACAGTATTTTTAGGGTAGGAAAGGCAGCAGTGGGCTGGCTTGGTGCAATGGAGCAGGAAGAGGCAGCAATATCCCCTTCCCTCCTTTCCTACTCCTTGGTTCTCTGATGGCTTTTCCATCTACCTGCAAATAAAACCTCTCTCCCAAAGTTACTCAAAAGGCTGATGTGAGGACGCTCAGTACCCTTGCATAGTTAAACAGTTATTCAGTTTGCTGAGTGCCACTGCTGTCAAGGACAAGAAATATATTCACGACTCCATTCACTGGCTTTAACAGTATGCGTTTGTTTCATGTCAAGAAGTCCTACAAAAAAATGTTGCAGGGGAGAACGGTGGAAGAAATGCATTTAAATCAAGAGGGGAGAAAAACTGTTGCAGCCTCGCCCTTCTTGTTCAACATAATGCCCAGTGGAAACAGGAAAGTGTCACAACACCACATTGAATAACAGCAGTCAAATCAGTCCTTAGTTAGCACAGATTCCAGTAACCACTGAAAGACAGTGCTGCAAATACACAAAAGCTTATACTGCTAAACAGAGAGGGCGGACTTCCATTTGCAAAACTCGTGAAGACAAATATCCCATCAGTTCTTGGCAGTGCTTGTCCCTCCCTTGCAGCAGTAAGCCACAATATTCACTTTCCGCTGGGGCTTCCTCTCCCAGGCAGGCGAGAAACAGCCATGCCAAGCCTCGAGCGACAGCGTAATGACATTAATTTTCCAGGCATGCTGATGACAGCTCTGTGAAGGCTGGAATTTGAGTAATGCAGGTCGCACTGCCATTGTCCTGTCTCAGTGCAAAGGGGTCAGCCTGCAAACAGACTCCAGTAGCTTGCTTTATGTGCAAGGCACACAGCTTGAACCGAAGCACACCCTATCAAAACCCAGCAGAAAAGAAACGATATGCTGCAGAAGACAAGGCCGTTTTCTGGAACTGATAAAAGGTGTCATAACTGACTAGTACCGACATGTCCATAACACAAGAATAGGATAGTCGTTGTCCACGCTGCAGCTCACTGTTGATAGTTGTGAGATTGCCTGGCTTATGCAGGAATGAATGTTTCGGTTTAGCCCAGGCATGTTTTGCAGCACAGCTCACTGAGCTGCTGACCTTTCCAGGCAACCTCTGTAACAAACTGACCAATAGGTATCTGGCTGATGGACAAAAATAGTCACATATTCTTCCCTATCTCCACTTTTCCCCTTATCCCATTCCAAGCTACATGTAAGATTTCTACCTAATATAGCCTCCTGGTAACTTGCTGTAGTCTGTCATCGCTTACAAAATGCATATGAGACACTTTGTTGATCTTTCCCATTCAGAGTTCAAACCCCCTTGCTAACAGCAACACTGTCCAGAGCAATTGCTAATCCTCCGAGTTAAACCTGCAACACTCATGTATGGACAATTAAGCTGAAGATAACTGCCTGCCCAACAGAAAGGAGAGATTTGGCCCCAAACTCACCGATGATACAGAACTGGTGAGCAATGACAACTCTAAAAAACAGCAACGTTTTTTCTTTTTTTGCCTTAAGGCCCCACCACCACACAATATTAGCAATACCTTCAGCTTCCTCCCACAGCCATATCACAGGAGCTAAACCACTGGCAGAAGGCCGTGGGGGCAAACGGCAGCTCCCTTCAGCCTGAGGCTGCCCACAGCAATATTTGAGCAGTGCAGGTTCAGCTGGTGGAGCAGAGCGTGGGCTCCCTCAGCTCAGGACTACCTGGGGTAACTTCTGTAGCCCTGCAGAAGGGGAAATCAGGATTGCAGCAGGACAGTGATGCATTGGCCACGGCAACATGGAACTTGAAGCAGACCTGTTCTCGGCAGGCATCTATTGAGGCAACACACTTTATTTGTCCTCCTCCCTTGTTTAATTTCCAGCTTTCCTCATGCCCAAGGTGTAACGTGCAAGCTTTCCCCAGCCTGCCCCAGCTCACTGACACATAAGTCTCACTGTCAGGTGTGTCACCCATGTGCTTGGTCATTACAGCTGCTATTGATTCTGGCAGCAGATAGCTACAGCACAGAAGAGAGATATGTGCAAGGGTTAGCTGATTGCCATCTTCTAGAAAGGGATACTTTAGCCCCTGAAGACACTGCACTACTCAAGACTGCTCAGCTACTGCTTCAAATCCTGAGCAGATGCTCCATGAAAGAGAAAAAGTCTCCAATTTTCAGAGAAATGTGCCTGCCTCTCTCTGAAAACCTGGCCCACAGTAATTAATGACAACATGGCACTGCATGGGATTTGAAGGTTTCAAGTTTAGCCAAATAAAGGCATTCTTGGCTTTATCATAACCATTTAAGAGCTACTAGGTTTATCTTCCCATGCAAGGTAAAGAGTGATTTCGGGAGCTATATATAAAGTAGGCCAAAATAAGTGTTACAGCTAGGATTTTCACGGTTCTCAATATACGTTACGAATCAACATGAATTGCTGGTAGCTGATATTTGTTATATTTAATGATTCAGTTGGTTCTTCCTTGACTAACTCTTCCATTGCCATATAAGCCATTCCAAAGTAGTTCCCTGTACTGCCATCAGAAGCTGAGACATGTCCCAGTGTCCCTTTCAAAGTGATGATTAGCTCCAGTTAACATAAATGCTATTAAACAGAAGCTTCAAGAGAAGCAATACACCAGTTGTCTTCCCAGTTCTTCTACAGGGATCAGAGAATAAGAGACTTAACAGTTTCTTAGGGTCTCTCTAGTGATGTTTTAAGGAGGTGAGAACAAATATGTGACCTAAGATCCAGCCAGAAAACAGCTGTGGAAGAGGAGCAATGCTAGTGCTGGAGAAGAACAAGTAAATCATTACCTGGAGACTGTCTTTTTTAAAAGGAAATATAACTCATGAAACTCAGCATTTGTTAGAACAACCAGTGAAGCCAGAAGTGTTAGCTCCTTTCTATGCACCTATTCACCACAAAACCCTAAGATCTTCCTGCCCTATCTAGGGAAGGTTAGCTCAGGGAAAATGCAAGTGAGCAAGTACAGATGGAGCTCCTATCCCCACATCACACAAAACCCTTCAAACAAATCTACAAGGTTTGGTTTGTTTCCAATCCCTGTAAATCAAGCAACACAGATTAGTTTGCAAACCTCATCATGAATGGAACCCTACAGGGCTCACACAGCTCTAATTTTAACCCCCACCCCCATACTCTGCACAAACACATATATCCATGAAACAGAATAGCATCCATATCCAAGACTGCCTATTTGTTCATTGCCAAGAAGTAGATTAGAGTTCAATTCATTCTGATTAAAGGATTGGACTGATGTGTGAGCCAATCCTGATTTTTGCCCAACACTACTCAATCACTGCTCACACACTGGCCCAAGTTGATCCTGGCTTTTGTGTAAGCATAAAAATGGTCTCCTCCTGTTTTCAGCGCGTACTCAAATGGGAGCAACCACAGCACTCAGCCGTCAGGCATGGACGGATCATTTCTGGCATGTATCCATAGCAAAAATGGTCTGTCCAAAGGGGCCTGTGGCCACAGCAAACACACTTGGTGTCTAGGGGAAAATGAACCTGCTGTGTGAAGCACTCCCTGCACCTTCTGCATGGGTAGCACACCCACTACCCACCCCCAGCAACCCCCGCAGTTGAACCTGCTGGAGCGAAGGGCTCTTTCCACCCTGCCTGCCTCCGTGCAGGCCCCGGCCACTCGCAACGCCCAAGGGGAACTCATGGAAAACAAAGCTGTCATCCATAGCCTCGTGTGCCTCCACACCAAAATAAGAGAGTCCTCTTCTGCCATCCATATTAGAAGAAAGGATGTGAACCTGTGAGATACTTTTGCTAGCAGTGCCCACCAAAATACTCCAGAGGTAATTGAAAAATATCTTCTCAATATATCTAAGAGGAGTAGGCTGTGTCTGAGCTGCTGTATTTCTCTCCTCTCTGCAACGGACACCTGGGATACGAACTAGCACACACTTCTTCAGCTCCAGGGGTGGCATTTGCAGCCTGCCACAAAGGTGCCCAGGACATCTCACATCTGATGCAGCTCCCTCCTGTGCCTTGTTCAGTGGGACAGGCAGGACACATCCCCACCCCCCTCCTGCTGCCCACCATGTGCAGGTAGACTACTACACACCATGTGCAGGCAGACTGCGTGGGCAGGTAGTGTAGGTGAAACAAATTCAACAGGATGGGAGAAAATGGCAACTCAGAATTGAAAGAAAGGCCATTGCTTGAAGCTGTGTGAACTCCCCAGCCCCTGAGGAGAGCGGAAAATGGGAAACACAGGCTCAGTTTCCAGAAGTTCATATCCACAAAAATAAAACACAAAGTGACTCAGAAGAGTGTGTTTTCATACACACGCATATTGCGTATTACCCTTCTGCCAATAATGGGAGTGAACAAAAATGCACAAATACCAGGTTCACATTTCGCACACAGAGAAGTGGCCATCCTCCCCGGCACAGCCCTTGCCATCAGCAGCCACACGTCACTCCTGCCGTTGAAGGAGCAGGTGCCCCCTTGAAGTTGCATTAGTTTGATCTCCATGTTTTATGTCAGCAATCATCTTTTTTTCATATTCCCTTATTGCTGTTTTACTCATTTGTTCTCTTGTCTTTGTTCATGTAATTGTATTTTGCTTTTCTTTTTCCCACTAACTCTTAACCCTCCTTATGTGTCCCCCAAGTAACTAGGTGCTTACATGATGTGGCCAAGCATGGTCTTAATCAGAAAAAAATGTGGGTGATGTAGAAAGCAGCAAGATTTCAAAGGGGTGCTAGATCTCCCTCTTTCTATAGACCCAGAAGTCAATTGAGAAGAACACAGCCTTTCTTTGAACAGACCCACTGATACTTTGTAATGTATATGAAATCACTCAATGTGGCACAGATATCTAAGTCCAGAGATGCTATAGGCATGTACACCTGTGCATGGGCCACATAGAAAAGATTGTAAAAAAATATGTTCTATTTATCATGATAATCACGGCAAGCACTACATTACATGGCCTTTATGGCAGCTTTATAAAGACAAAACCTTCCTCAACAAATGTTTCTTCTAAGTCCAAGAAGCAGGAAATAGCTGGTGAAGCTTGCCACAGGTCCTAACATTTATGCGTACTGTTGTTCTTTTTCCCAGCCTTTCTTGCTAGTTTTGGAGAGCAGAAATTGTGGGCCATTTTCTGGCTGAATCTGTTTAGGATTCCTCATTGGACGGTATTAGCACAGAGTTTCTGGGAACAATGGCAGAAGGAGGGAAGTTTCATCAGGGTGGGTAAAACAATTAGCCTAAAACAGTGCTACCCTCAAGCCCTGTCAACAGTGTACTTGAAGGTCTAAAGAGAGACGGATGTTTCGAGAAGCCTGTAATTTTGGCTTTTGTTCCTTTTTCCTGACCCAGTGAATCATCTGTAATACCTATTCTCATACAGCCATGTCCAGTGACTATGTCTGTTACATTAGTATATCTTCTTTCTCAGTAAGGAGGATAGAGGGGGTAGAGATGAAAAGGCTGTTTTGGACCCATTCGTTATAACTGTGTTTTCTAAGGCAATACATGAAACCTGTCACTGTCTCTCCTGTAATTTCCCTCCCCCTTTGCTGTTTTTTTTGGTTGCTTATCATGACCAAGACGCTGGATCATCATGCACTAAGGAAATATTAATTCCTTTCTGTTGCATCTAAAAGCTAAGATGACGAATTTCTGTGCCATGCTACATTATACGGGGATAAAGGAACAAAAGGGTGAAGGACAGTGGCTGCATGGTGTCTTAATCAGATGCAGATCAGCCTAAGAGCATCAGACCATCAAATCCCTGCTCTGCAGCAATCGTGCACCTTTAGTCAGGCTCTGAATGGGCTGAGATAGATTCGGGGCTTTATTGAAAGATCATACAGGATGACTGCAAAATCCCATTACTTGTTGATTAAGTATTGATTGCCTCGGTATTAACAAGCCAGCTAATATGAAGTGACCTCTGAGGCCACTGGTTGGAGGAAAAAAAAAGACAATTTACTAAAACAGGCAGGCAGATGAATAAGAGGGCTAGATCTGCTCTTGGCTTTTAGCTTCGGTTAAAATGTCACACTCGATAGTGCAGATCAATGCCCACTTTATTTCCTTGCAGCCGTCTTATTACCATCATGAGGCTGCCTCCTTTGATGCTTTTTAATGACCCTCTGAACCGCGTGCTCTGCTTACCCACTGCCTTTGACTAAAAGGAAAGGAAAAGCTTTTTTTTTCCCCTTGCTGGTGATGGAGTGGCTGAGAACATGACATTGTGCCAGTATAAGTGGAGCAATGAGGTTTCTCGGGTCACCGGTGCTGCGACTCTGCTCTTTCACTAGGTTTCTAGCTTTTCTTTCTTTCTTTTCTAGATTTCAAAAAGTCTTGCTCCTTTTCATAACTTCAAAACTGGTGAGATATTAAGAGACCACCTACTGACAACTTCTGTCCAACACTCTTATTTGTGTTTTTAAGTGCAATAAGTTTAGCAGCTCTTGTTACATTAATTCTCCTGAAAAGCACCTCACCCAATTATTTTGAATCTAACTTTTTTTTTCTTGTTGCCACTTGCAAATATAAGAATTACTTTTGATGGTGAATAAAGAGCACTGGGGGATACAGTCTGAGTCTCCTGAATCAAAATTGGACCATATTAAGAATCCTGAAAGCTCTGAGGCTTTCCTCTTCAACACATACACAGTCTTTTAATCTAAGCCTATGCATCGAGTCAAACATAAACTACACATCAAAGAGAAGACAACTATTCTTATATTCAAAATGCTGCAATTCTGTAAAGCATTTACATAAGCATATCTAGTTTCCATTTTATAGATTAGCCTGCGAATAATTAGATGTTTTGAAGAAGTAGACAAATGCTAGCCAGAATAGAGATGATTCCATACCTATCAGGAAAAGACATAAAGGGTATTTGAAACTCCTGGAGAAATTAAGGACATAAGGAAGAGAAAGTGAGTTAGGGAAACAGCTATTCCGACAGCAAAGATTTTCTTCTGCTTGTGAAAGCCTGTAAAGCTTGTGAGCCAAAGTTGAATGGATGTTACTGTAGAAATCTTGTGCACACATTTGTAGGCTGGAGACTTGGAGGGGAGCAGAAAAATGAAGTGGAAGGCAAAAAAAGGATGACTGAAAATATCACATCTCTAGGATGGGCCTTAGTTTTAAACAAATAGCAATGGCAGTGGCAACTTCTGCCTTGGAAGTAACCAGTGGGAAGCGTTGTGGTAGTAGTATTGTCTGATGACTTAACAACTGCTGGCCTGATCCAAAATCACTGAAAAGCTTCCCACCAATTTCAGCAGACTGTGGTACTTAGAATGTAAAGACAAAAATATCTTATTTGTTCAGCAGTAACAAAATGACGTCATTCACGTGCCTCATCTCTTTAATTTCTCTCTCTCCTCCCTTGCACTCGTACCACTCTTCCTTTTCTGTGGTCTTGTGGTAGAAACATATACAAGAAAAATAATAAGCAACATCAGGAGACACTTTTGGGAGCATGCAGAAGTTTTGGTAGTATGCAAAGCCACGCTCACTCTCAACTGCTGAATCAGCCACAAATGCAGAATCTGGCTTCTTATTGCCTCCTTCCCCTCCTCTCCTCTTCAATGTGACGCTCTTAAAATCAGAATCATGGGGGTAATCTTTGGAGTGTGAGACCTTGATGGAATGACTTAGATTATTGCTGTATTACTATTATTTATATAGTGCCATAAATGTGCATGATGCTTAGCAGAATAAAAGACACCACCTCCAGCACCAAACTGCGCAGAACCCTGGTTAATACAGATGGATAATTTCAAACACGCACGCACACACAGAGAGGCATGCACATCCCTCTCCTAGCTCATTTGCAAAGGGGTCCAGAGATTAGGGAGCTTGCTACTTTTTTTCAAATTAGTCACGAAAAGTTCCTCCTTAAACTGTAAACCCAGCTTGAAGGCTGTTGGCCAAATGGAGGCGTGTAGGGGCTCAGATCTGGAGCGAAGCCTAACAGGCTTGTCCATGAACGTATGCCTCTCTAGCATACTGCTTGCTGCAGCTCTAATTATAAATTACCCCTGTAGATACACAGGGGTTCTAGTGAATTAAGCAAAAAATTTAGACTGGCTGATAGGAAAACAAGTTTTTGCACAGCATTCCCAATAAGAAATTATACACTTGTTATGTATTACAGTCTGTGCTCAAAATGCTATTTCAGCATTCTGGGTATTAAAAAGGGAATCTTATGTGGTCTTGTGGTGAAAGACTGTGAAGGATTATTTAAAGTAAACTGTAGGGAAATATAAAACAAACCCAGTTAATTTATCACAACAGTGAAGATGCATAAATAAGATGTTTATGAACAACAAGGACAGTTTACCTATTATTCCAAAGAATTCATGTTTTCAGGAGCAAAATATTTTCTTTAAAGAAAAATGATACCAGTTCTGCTCAGCTCAACAATCTAAAAGTTTGTATGGGAAGCTGCCTGAAAATCTTAGTTCAATGTACTTTTTAATATTTCTAATTATAATCAAGATCTCTTAAGTCTACTGACAGCAGTGTGCATCTTTTGAAAATTTCTGCATTAGATCTAAGACAAAGTGGTGCCCAGCTAGCTTTGAGAAGGTGCAGCCCATGAAAGGAAACATATTAGGACAAGAACCTCAGCAACAAGAATCAGTCAACATTCATTTTCTTTAATGGTGTTAGTGCAACTCAGCACAGATGAAGTACTAGCTAATTACATGTAACTTGTATAGATCTTTAAAACAATACTGAACAAGTGATGAAGTCATATACCCCATCTTCTACACTAAGCTTCCTCAATGCCAGTACTGCAAATGATGTCAAATCCAACAATCAGTGCCTCTATACCAGCTTGATAATACATCACTTTGCTTTTCATGATTCAGCCAATTTCCAAAAGTGGAAATCCTAAAAGCACTTAAAGAAGTTTGAACCAATACATGACGCGGACACCGGCCTTCATTTTTATGAGCACACTTTATAGCAGAACTGCCCAAAGTCCATCCCTGGCTTATCTGGATTTATGTCAAGGTGGTGCTGTTCTTGGGTTTCCAAATGGTATCTGCAGCCTGATATTTTCTTCCATGTCAGCTGTCCAAGAGGTCACACCTCTTTCCAGCAGGTATGGCCCTAGTTGTGGTGAGCTATACACTTGCCCCCTTTTTAGCAACTTGCTGAACCCAGGACTAAAGACTGAACTACAATAAACTCCAGAGGGTCAACGTGCAGTATTCTGGTCTTCTACACTACAAATGGCGTGAACAGCACATCAAAGCTAGGCAACTCTTGTAGCACAGCGGTTTTTTACCTGCATGTCATTCATTTTACTGCCTTTAAAACAATGAGCTTTTCCAATCATTGCTCATTTAATAACACATGCTGTACTCTTTCCTTATGAACTTTTTCTCTGATTTGTTCACTTAGACTGCGAGTTCTGCATGGAAGGGTCAGACTTTTATTTTGCATTTGTGATATTTAACAGCATGCCACTCTGATTTGTTTAGAGTCCATCCATACTACAACACAAATAAAAAAGTAGGAGATGGGAAGCAAAAAGTTTGTCTTCAAAACTTTATGGCCAGCAGGATTGCTTCAAGTTAGCAGGCCATTGAGATGAAGTGGGGTACCTGACTGCTCACAAGGTTGCTGTTTCACGCCACATTCATACTCACACAAATATCATTGTGTTGGTTTATGATTTCTTTCCAACTGAAAACCTGCTTTCTTGACCACGCAGGCTAGGGAATTACTAGATTTCAACCAAAGGGGGCATTCAGAAACAGGAAAGCACAGTCATGAAAAAAGCCCCAGCACACCAAACTGCTCATGAGACAGTCCAAATCCACCCTGTAACAGCTTGGTTTCTTCCGAAAGAGAGGAAGCGCATGTTTTCATCCACACCTGCGCTGCACTTCATGAAGCAAGAACATAATCTTTGGACAATTATGTTTTTATAATTCAGGTAGCACTTCCGCACTAGGGTGTGTGATAGACATTCTCAAACACACCAGCAGGACAGCCAGATAGATAGAATAGATAGATCATATTTCAGTAAAATGGCTGCCTCCTCAGGAATGCCAATTGTAATTTAAAAAATGGTGACAAGTGCTTCTTAGCCTGTGAACTTTCATATTGCTGGGCTGAGTGAAATGGGTGCAGTTTTCCTTTAAATTTTGCTAGTAATGATATGGTATACAAAGTGACAGACTACAGGGTTTGGGTTGAATGCTAACATTGTTCTTTTTCCCTTTTAAAGGTCATGTGCAAGAAAACCTCTCTAGTTAAATCTATCCATTTAAAATCACCATTAGGTCACAAAAAGCAGCCTCAACATGCTAAGAGGCTTCATTTGAAAATACATGCCAGGGTCTAGCTTCTATAGATCTGCTTTATGAAGTGATACTTTGGAAGGTATGCTCCAGTGCTCTGTTACAAAATCTTAGATTTGTTTTTGATACCTATTTGCGCCCTTTCAGATGCGACCAGGTTTCCGTGCATATCACATTTTTAATAAGAAAGGAAACAAGCAGGTGTTGATGTGCAGCATAGAACTGCAACAATTCCAACTACATTTGTCTAATGGGGATGAATAACACTTTTCAGCAAGGTATACACTGAGGTATAATGAAAATAGGACTGAAACCCTCTCCTGAATTGGGATCCTATCAAGTACAAATTTAAGTTTCACTTTAATTTGTTACAGGACACTGTTGAAAAGTAACAGCATTTAGAGATTACTGAGCAGACGCTAATGTGGTTCCAACAGACAATATTAATAATCTGGATATTACGTGATAACACATGTTTTTCCTTCAAAGACTTTTACTGCAGAGCAAAAAGCACACTGAAATACTGATATGGATTTCACTTGCAATGCAGATTCACATTTGGGCACATTCACCCAAAGCGCGGGGGGGAGAGAGCTCTCCAGCGCAATAGTCAACTGCATGAGCTACACAACAGTGGATACATGGCTATCTCATGTCCGAGTGAAACCTAAAGCATTGACATTGTTGCTAATTAAGAAATAAATTGGTTTTTACTTCCCACCATTCTTTTACGCAAAACATTTTAACAACAGTAGCAATTTCACAGAAGAAATGTATGAAAAACCCCACCATTTCTTCCAAGGAAGTTGCAAGTGTTCTGTCACCAGTGGAAAATATATCACATTTGATAAATCACTGTGTTCTCAGTCTTCAACACTTACTTCAACCTAGATGCAATATGCAAGAGCTCAGGAAAGAAGAGCTAGATGGACAGCAGATACTCTAATCTAAGAAGTAAAAAAAAAAACAAACCCAAACCATTCATTGGGTCCTTGGGAACAGAAATTCCATGTTGAGACAACTGCTTTGCATTTCCAAATGAAATAATATTAAATACTTTGGTGTAGTATTGCTGGGTTGGCTGGTGCTGATTTTACTTATGCTAAGCAGTGATTTACTTTGGAAGTAGTCAAATTTTTTCCAAGAGGTCTACTGATGTGTGGATGTCACATGCTGTCCCGTAATAAAAAGCACATTTTCTGCAATTTTGTAAGAATCAAAATTCATAACACTTTATATTCAAAAGGTTTTTAATTAAGTGCCACATTATTGCTACTTGCCTTGCTTTCTCATTATGAACCAAACTTTAAAATGAGCTCATAGACACATTTTCAAGTGCTCAGTATTCTCTAGATTTTAAAAAGAGCTCAGCTCCTATTTTAGCACCTAAAAAAGAGCTAGTATTTCAGCAGTGCTCAGAGATGATCTCTGTTAAGAAACCTGTCCTATACATCTGAAATAAGAGCAAGCATACATGTCACTCTATATATTCTAAATACCTTCTTTTAACACAGCCTTCTGAAAAGTGGTATACTGGGATGACCATGCCTTTCACCGTTAAAATATTTGAAAAGCTCAGCTATTTCATTGGACTTGTAGGCTTGCAAAAACAATCCTATGAAAAAAGCTCTTCAGCTTCAATTGGTGATTATTAAAAGAAACACATCCTACAGAAAACAATTAACAACATCTAAAGATTCCTCTGCCTGCCTAGATGCCTTAATCCGGATGGTTAATTATAAATTAAATTTATCACATACATGCAAAAAATATACATATAGTCGCCCAACAATTTGAGATAATGCAAACATGAAGGGAAAGACTTCTGTGGAGACGACTGTGTGAAAAGTAAAAGGATTAGCTTCAAATTATTATCCCCGGAATCTGACAAACCGTACACACACCTTACTTTAGCTCAAATTTGCCTTGCCAATCAGGCTGTTAAATTACATAACAATTTGATGCTTCTTAACAAAAGATAGCATCCCGGGTGTTAGCTTCTATTGTGGTAGTCAGAGAAATTGATGTCTATTTCCTGCCTACAATCTTTTTTTATTTTTTCCCCTAATTTTACATTTTTACTGGGAGATACATTACTTCTCTTTTTTTCCTCTCTCTTTTTTTTTTTGTGAGACACTCAGTATTCCCTATGTGTTGTTAGTCATTTTGTCGTGACCACATACACATAGAAAAAGAAATAAATAATTCTTTTCAATTCTTTCAGGGATACAGATGAACGTAATTTGTGTTGTGTTCACTTTGTTATTACTTTATGTAAGAGGTGACACAAAACCAGCAAAGCCAAAGCAGAATCAAGAAATACATATGCTTTCTTTCTGCCTTACATACACGCACACCCACAAATACATGACACTTGTTAAGTGGCAGTGATGTACCATGAGCATCTCGTACGTTTTATCTTCATATGTTTATGCTGATTATTAAATATGAGAGGTTAAAGAGTTTTCTGAGAAAGGCAGAGGAAAACGGCTTTACTTTGATTTGCGTGTTGAAAACACAAATGAGCCAACACTATATGAAGAGCAGTATTATCATGACAGTAACAAAGCGAACTGCCAAGCTGGAAAGATGGACAGCAGCATGCTGTTCTCCTCCCTGCCAGGTCCCTTTGGGGGCAGAGCACAGACCCTACTACACAAACTAGTCTGTATCACTGCCTTGTTTTCTTTCCTTGCATCACAGAAGCAAGTATTGTGAAAAACTACAATAATTTGGAGTTTTGTGGCTATCAGTTTATATGTTAAAAATAATTGAAGGCCATGCTTCAACTCTGTCAGTAACATATGCAAATTTTGCTTTATGGCTTTTAGCAATTATGAATATTTCTACTTTTTTCTACGCTTGCTACAAGACATCGTGAATATGCTGCATAGCATGTAGAGATAGAGAAATCTCAATGCAGCATACTTTGAGGTTGCTAATAATTGATTTGACTGACCACATGTGAGGGGCAGGGTAAGCCTGAACACTAGACATGCTGTTCATTTACAGGAAGACAGTGCATTCACAGGCAGGGAATTTGGTTAATTGCACAGATCAGTATGTCGGAACTCCCTCATGGTAGGCTACTTAAGGTGAAACCATTTCTTACCAGGTTCTGCTTCTGCACGTGACTCACCTTCGGTTACCAGTACCATTAAATATGTTAGAGAGTGGAAAAAGGCATTCTAGTCTATGTATGCCAGCCTGTATCTCACGTGGTGAGATCAGATCAACCCCAACTTCCACCAAACTATCTATGCACCTTGGCTTTCACTTGCCTGGACTATTCTTTTTTTGTGTGTGGCCCTGATTCTCCTTCTTCCTTTCTTCATGTTAAGCAACTTCCATTGAGAAAATAATCTGCCACTTTGACCTCTCATAGTTTCCCCTTCACAAACCTGCTGCCTGTCAAAGAACAGTCCCCCAATGGCACATTTGTGTGGTGAAGGGCTGCCCCCTTGAGTATGTTCTCCAGTGCACCCAGTCTAACACCAGCTTGAAAACAAAGGGTGTGCAGACACCTGAGAGAAGACAACAACATCAAAGCCAGAGATTCCCTCCCTCTCATCTCCAGCAGTAAGAGTAGGATTTAGTTATCTAGTCAAACACCTGTAGCTGCAGTATCACCAGGAGTACAGGGAGTATGCTGCAGTGGTCAGTCCCCAGCATTTGAGGACAAGTGGCACATGCTGTTGTTTGAGATGTTGCTGGTTTTCCCTTATATTAAGAATAGGAAAGAACAATAGTATTGACTTTTTACAGATCCTTATTCTGCATTGATCTTGTGATTCTAAGGCCATATCTCTCAAGGCTGGTTTGAATATTTGGTTGCCAAAAGCCTCAGGAATGAAGCTGTTTAACTGAAGCGTATGTTGCTGTGCAGCAACGTAAGAGGAACACACCTAAACCAAATTCACTTCACCTACAGTCTTCAAAGTAAAGTGTATGCTGGGAAAAATATTCTCATCATAAGGGACATTACATGAGTGAGACAGCAAAGCCCATGACTATATTATACTATTCAACCTAACTTTACTCCATAATTGTGCAGAAAACCACAGAAAAATCTTGTCACGTTATCCTTGAAGCTGATAGCTTCAATAGCTGGACACAATTCCTTCTGAAGGACACCTGAGGCATTGCACAGCAGGAGTCTTAGAGGACTGGGTGTGAGATTTTGCCATTAGCAAAATAGTTCTCCTACAATAGCAGGCAATGGGATCCTCACCATTTTTGATCAATCCAAACAGTGCATTAAGACCAAGCGAAGCCACCAAATCCTAACTATCAATGCTGCCTTCCACATACCTGGAAACTAATGCCCAGAAGCATGATGTTGGAGGGGAAAATGTTAAAATAGAGCCTACAATGCCTGAAGATGGGTCATGAGAGAGAGGTTCAGATTTATAAGGAGAAAGGGAGTTTTATGTATGGATGACTCTTCAATTTTTGCTATTTTACAATAAGCAGGCCTATCTCCTTAGATGCTTTTTAGTTTAGTCATCAATCTAAATGCATAATCTCAGGGAAATGAAGAATCTCATCTTTTGCCTGTTTGAGCTATTTCTTCCAGAGCTAGGTTCAGCCGGACTCAACTCTGTCAGTCAGTGAGCAACCTGGTTATTGTTAGGCACTTCAAGTCCTCAACTTCCCTCTAGGTCCCCCTTCCATTTCTCTTTACTTGTCCGACTTCATATTGGTGGAAGACAGCAAGGGTTAGAGGACACTGTTTTGGAGAGGAAAAGATAAATAGCCTAAAAAAGAAGATGAGATTTTCCATTCGCCCTGAGGTGGAAGGAGGACAGGGGAGGGGTGAAATAAGAGGAAAAAGACAGGTAGAACTGGAGGAGAAAAATGAGATTCTGCCTGGTGTTTCATTAAACAAAACAAAAAAATGCAATTGGTTCGGAAAAAAAGAACAATTTAATTTTGTAGGCAAAAGGCTCCTGGCTTCACTTCCTAGTGGAACAATTTGGTTTTACGAGAGGAGACTTTCCAAGCCAACCGTGACTGTACATATGGCACAGCTTGATACCTGCTCTCTGTATCCTGATGGCTCAGCTACTGAATTTGTCACATTCTTTTGCTACTCTGAGTTTTTCAAGAAATGCTGTAGTGCTTCCTGCTCTTAGGAATTACTTACAGCAAATTTATGAGTCTGCAGAACTATCTGCCAAAACATAAAGGGAAAAAAAAAAAAGAAAAAATCAAATAAGTTATTAACTGCAAATTATTTGTCAAGCTCCTGTTGCCAACTTTTCCAGACACAGACCAACATTTTACCACACTAAAGTGTCCAACATACTGTCCACGAGCTCCCTTTCAAATGCCTCTGAATAAAAGTGCTGCAAAGACTGCAAGATCAACCATAGCTGCAGGAGCATGGAAAAAGACCACAGTAAAATGGTGCAGTAGTGGCTGTACCCAGGACCAAGATTCACCATTAACATCCCTGCTAAACAACCTACTCAACACCTCCAGCTCCTATCAATTTCCTGTTGTAATGTCTGTGCTTTATAGCTAGAAAAAAAGACCGGAGTTGAGAGTACCTCCCAGATGGCCTCTCAGCACTCGTTTCGTCCCTCCACAGGTCTTTCCATAGGGCCCGTCCCTGCAGTTGACTTCTCAGGCTCCAACTCAAAATGGTTCTAACCACAGTCAACATTAATGAGCCTTCTGATTCCATTCAAGCGTACATGGGTTTCTAAGCAGTGAGCTGAATCCAAGCCTCTATGCTTTGCTCTGCTGCACTGGGATTCACAGTAAGAAAATGAGGAGAACTTAGCTACGAACTTCTTCAACTGCTGCTTTGATTAGGTTCAGCACATAACTGAGCTGAGTTCAGGTCTGCCTTCTATTTTCATCTTAGTGCCTCAACAGCTTGGTCCTATACCGTGGCACATGGAGTCATGTTTATCTGTAGTACTTTAATACTCTATAAATCTATTAGCTTACATTAACAAAAGCGTTTAGTAGACCTATGGGTGTGCATTCTTCTGGCCAGGGGCTCACAGGATATTTGATGAACTGGCCTGACAGTACTGCAGTAATATGTAGATTGCATATTTGTGCACTTACCATATAAAAACACTATGGACAATATATTTTGCTTGCCTTCCTGCATGATGAACAGCCAAACCAGAAAGGACTTCTGCTGGGATGAGCCAATGAAATCCTTTTTTTTTATTATTTTATGTTTCCTGTGTCCATGCGATTGGAGTAAACTGTAAATTAGGTGTTATAGCACTGTAGTTTGGGTAGATGTGATGTTTTATAAATGTAGCTTTAGTTTGTTATAACATAATAGCAGCTTTGCTTTGTTGTGACAGTGGCAATAAAATAAAGTTACTACAATGTATAATGCTGTAACCAACCAAAACTAGTCTAACAAACAACAAATCAACGGGAGCAATACCCACCCAGCACTTCATGTACAGAAATATTGATGATCTGTGCTTAAACTTCCCAGGTTAGAAAGTATCCATTTTTCAAGAGATCAAATGATGGTGATCTGCTCCCTCTGCTCTCTGAGGTGAATGCCAAAACAGGGTTCTTACCATTTTCATGCACTGCTAATAATTGCAAACTATAGAGGAATTTTTTTTTTTTTCCTAAGTAAGTAAAGATTTCTGGCAGTTCCAACAGCCTTGTTACTATTACATGTTAGTCACAGTTTATTCACATCAGAAGACCAGTGGAAGGTTGAGACAGGCAGGGGACTAAAGATGGATCTCTTACATAGTTAAAAAAGGATTTCCATTTGTTAACAGCTCTGCCTATGAAGTATGCAATGACATTTTCCTACTGTGCTATTTTCATGCCTCCTGAGATGCCAGGTTATAATGCAAAACATCTGAATCATTAAATTTATACAGTTATTTAATAACCCATGTAAAATACGCGGCAATGTTGCTTCTTTTAAAACATATGCACCTCATAAGAAAACAATTTCCTGCACTATGTGGTGTAGTCAGATTTCAGTAGTTTCTGTTGGGCAGAAAGGGTTCAAACGTCCATCTTCTGTGCATCCAGGAGCCATGATACCAAACACCACCAAGCTACTGCAGACAGACTCTTTTGGAGAAAATCAGCTCCCCTTTAGAGACGATCAGCTCTAAATAGAATATATACTACATATAAATATATAGAGATATAGATATAAATATTTATCCAAAATAATAATAGCTAGCAGCTAGCAATAGTGCAAAGGTGAAACATAAGCCTCATCCAGCAAAACATTAAACGTATTTTTCACCTTAACTGTGTTTTTTCATTAGCCTTAGCAGCACAAGACATGTTCTTATGAACCTCCTAAGAATTGCTCGGGATCTAAAACAGAATTTAGTTTTCTGGGAACTGGCTAAAATTCTTACTGTTTTCAATAGGTACTTTCTAGCTCCCATACTTGGAGACAAATTCTCTCAGCTACAGAATAGATGTTTCTTTAATAGAGTTTTTACAAGACCCCATGACAGACAACTGCTAATATGGAACATGATGAGAGAAAAATATTGCTGGCACAAGCAGGATTCAGCAGAGAGAGGGTCAATTCTGTTTATAGACTTGCTGAAGTTTTTTGGTTGGTTAAAAAGCTGACAGACTGCATTACAGCTAACATTCCCATATTGATTATACCATTTCTAAGCCTGCCCTCACTGTGATAGGAGCGGCATAATTAGTTTTTTCCTTGTTAAATATTTGTAAATCATTTGTACTTTTATGGGTTACATAACCTGGCTGTTACCTTCAAATAATCTTCTTGTAACTTGTTTAAACGTGGAAAAAGCTGCCACAGTACAGCGTGGTTTCTGCCCTCCTGTGAGGGTGGGCCAGCAGAAGAGAGGAACCTCTCCAGGGTACGGCAGTGCCATCAGTGCTGCAGCTGTGTGCAGTGAGGGCTCGGCTATGGATGTGCTACAGGAGGGATGAGAAGGAACCTCCTGTGGCCTGATTGCCCCTTCAGCCCTGTGCCAGCAGCAGAGGATGAGAGTAACAAAGTTTGTAACAGGTACAGCAGCGGTAAAATCTGCCAGTGATGAGCCTTACAACTGCTCCAGAGCAATGGTGATGTATTTATGATGCAAATCAGGGCCCTAATTCAGCAGGCACTTAAGCACATGTTTGAGTCTCATTGACTTTGGTGGAATCAAGTGAGTGTTTAAATGCTTTCCTGAATACTGGATAACTGTACAAGGGGGGGGGGGGGGGGGGGGGGATAACAAGATAACATAATGAAATTATAGTTTTTAGGGTAGAATGGTGGAAGTTGTTTTAGAGTTATTCTAGTAAAGATAAATGTAGAGAGGTTAAACACACAAAATTAGAATTTCACAGTATGACTTTAGAGACTAGGTTATATGAAAGTATTGTTTCGGAAACCTTTTCATCTGTTTGGTTTAGTAAACAAACTGAAATAGTATCATGCCAAATAAAGGCAGAAGAGTTATACTTGATATTTCCTTGGATTTTAAGAATTCCTCCTCCCTTTGCATTGTATAGACATTTACAGCAACGGCAAAAAGAGATTAGGTTCTTATACTCACTATTGTTAGCATTAATCAGATTTAAACAATGATGCAAGTTGAATGAACTCCAAAAAGGTTTTTTTCATTTCAGATAACCTTTCAGGAGTGAGGTCTTCAGGACTTTCTTATTCTGGCAGGGTCAGAAATACCATATTACTTGAGCATTCCTCTCCCTTATCTAAACGAGGAGGTGTTGAAGCATGTAAAAATACAGTGAGAAAACATTAACTTTCAAACTGCAAAAAGGATGTGTTTAGCAGAGGTTTTGCTGATGGAAGATTTTCACTACACCCAGACTGACTTGCCTCTCCCAAGTATCAATGGGGGAACAAGTCTTCTAGTCCACAAAGTACACCCAGATTTTTTTTTGTTATTCCACACTTTGTTTTCCCTTTGTTCTTCCTTTTACACATTTTTATTTCTCATACCTCTTTTTTCTACGAAAGACCATATAAATAAGCCTGTAGCATCAACAGCAGTTTCCTGATCTATCTGAAGCAGATATAAGAACCTGTGGAATTCTACAGTGGCCAGAATCCAAAATTAATTCTGGATCAGTTTTACATTTGGCAATTATTTCTGTGATTGGCAACATCAGTGTTTTAAATCTAATCTTGAATTTTGGGTTCAAAATCCAATTTTAGGTTCAAAAGCAAAATCCCAAATGCAAATAGGGAGTGGCTCCTGTCTTGGGGGGGGGGGGGGGGGAATCAAAGCAAAATCTCACATCCAAACACCCTCAAAGCTTCAGAATAACAGACTGAAACAAAAAATAGACCAGACTGCTGCTAAACTCTTTGATGGCAGAAATCTGGATCTGGATTTTAAATTTGGGAAGCTGCAGTAGTGTGAACCATAGTAGTTTTAGAGAATATAATACCAAACTTTTATTGTCTCTTTTGTAGATAGGTAGTCTAATTATCTTGAAGCTATTCATTTGCGTATGTCACATAACTTGGAAAATATGTTCATTTTAACGACGCAACACACAGAACTATCAGCAAGGACCAGTGTATATTTGAATCACGGTCGGGGCAGCTATGCCAGAGAGCATTCCCGTTCTTGAGGTGGATCCACAACGATCCAATAAACTCCACTCTAAAGTCAGCACCAACTGGTTTTGCAAAGCCGTTATCCATGCCCGATCCTGCTAGCTCAAGCGTCTATAAGCACCACTTGTGATCGCTAGAACTGGACTTTCCAAATTATGTCTCTGCCCTTTTTCACACACGATGATATTAGATATTTGTTTCCATCAGAAAACAAAGGATACATACGTAGTTTTCACAATTAAAAAGATAATCACCTTGCCAATGATATAGATTTGTACATGGTTTTCTTCTGATACAGCACACATATTGACATGATGTTCGATGCAGGAAGTGATTGATACAGTTTTGAAGAATCAAAAGAATTTTTTCCTATTTCCACCATTTATTCTATATGAGATATTGGAACCTGTTCAATAAGTGTAATAAGCATAAACTGTGGCACTTAAAATACTATTCACTAGATTAATATAGGGTAATATTTTTTTTAAGTGCCACTTAGAAATAAATGGTTGGATATCTTTCAAACTCAATGTATTTAGACTGAATCAATCCAAACCTTGAAATCAAATTCAGAGACTAAAATCGATATTCTCCCCGCTAATTTTGTATGCACGCACCCCCTCAGAAAATACTTTACAAGTACAAGAAAGTAAAGCTATATCACTGGGATGTCCAATCCCTTCTTGAAGAGATTTTCTTTTTTCTTTCTCTTTTTCTTTTTAAACCATTTCTCCAGACTTCTGTAACAGACAATTCTCTCAGCCAGTATTTTTCAGTTTTATTCTCTTTAGGTGATTTGACATCTGTACTGTTCGGTACTGACTAATTTCCAAGTCCTGGGAGACAATTTCTTAGCAGTTGCAATTCATCAAAACCCTAATGAATTCTGATGGAATTCTTGGGGACTGGTTTTCTGTCCTCTCTGTGGAGGGACTGCACAACACACCCTACGTATTTAAACCACATTAAGAGACTAAACGTATTTAATCAATATTGCTCAAAAGAAACCTGAAGAGCCACATACTAAACACCAAAGACACTGTTCTCAATGCTGTCACCAAAGCAATGAAACTACAAGCACAGCTGAGACAGACTGACTACACGTGCCAAGAGACAACCAAAAAGGATGGACAGTGCGCTCAAGTGGTCAGGAAAAAGTTAAGTGAACGATGATCTACAAACACAGAGGGGCTCACGTTGAGGAATAAGATGTAAACGATGGAGGCAGAGAAGGCTTTTTTGAGGGCTCCAGGAAAAGTATTTGTTCAGGTACATTGTCACATTCAAAACAATTTGGATATCTTTAGATATTTTGGAAGCAAACTGGAAAAACTAGGCACTATACCTGCTGCTTCTTAGTTCAAAAACAAAGATCAGGTTTTATTTAGAATCTCAGCCTCCTTAAGCTGGTTCTCAGAGGAGTTGCTGTGGGGACTTGATCTCCATGATTTGGGGAAACTTATCGGGAAAGAGAGAATAAAAAGGTAGTTCATAGAAGCCAGATGGGGAGGCCAAGAATCTGGCAAATATCCCTTTCCCACATTTCTTCTAAAACTCAAAATAAATCTGAATCTCTCTGACATTTGAAAAGAAGTCTGGCTATTTCTTCCCACATTATGTTTTCTTTTTGCTCGCTTTTGCACAGGGTCTTACGGGAAGCAGAGACTAGTGCCAAAGTAATGCAAGGAAGCAAGCTGTGCTGATAATCTCAGAATGCCCCCCTTTTCTCATGAGCTATCGAGCCCAATCTCATGTACACAAGCAATTCAGAGGGCACGACTCACTGGTGTGCTCTGGCTATTCTGGCTACGTAAGGCAGCCATAAACCCCACTTAACTGGCCAGCACAACCAGATTTGCAGCTGCTTTGTATCACCAGAGTGAAGCAAAGCTGCCAGAGCATACCAATGAATCTGGCTCCAGTAGTTTGTAGGAACTCGGCATCAGTTTGCGAACTTATCAGCATTTTTCCAAATCAGACCTCCAAATCTTTTGAGATTCACTTATCACTGTAAAACAACATGTCTGTGGAAGAGATTTGTCATAGGACACAGGACTCTATCCAGCTTCAGAAGCCATAGGAATTCTGATCTCATGGTAGTTTCACTATACCAAAGCACCTAGCCTTAAAAAAGTTATTATTCAAAGTGCCAATGTATTTTGGACTATGTAAGTGTGACAAAATAGACATAAGTAGTAACTTCTAGTACTTACCAGCCAGATTTTTCTTATGTCTGAGAGAAGTAACAAAATTCAGGGCATTTCACTACCAGTGAATCTCTAATGAGCGGGCAGTAAAAATGCCTGCCTTACTAACTGTCAGGGAATATCAAATTTGCTCACTTCTGACTCAGTAATTACCCACCAAAATGTAGATCAAGTGGTCATCACCCAAATTAGTACCTGCCAAAGATTACTTTTGGAAAGGCTGTCAGCTGAGAAACAGGAAATGAGTTGCAAAATATTGTTAAAACTTGAAAATAACAGCTTTAAGGTATGAACCACCACTCAAGCACACAATGGAGCGAGGGCAGGAAACAGAGCCCGTGCAGGGAACCGAGCACAGAGAGAGGTTGATGGCTGGGGACTTGACTTGTGAACAACAGGGGAGTGATGCAAGCTGCCATGTCCTCGCCCCATTCTGCTTCCTCCCATCGGACCCAGCACGTTAATCTCCGAAGCCCTACTGTAGTTCCTGCTGAACCGCACTTACGTGGCATTCAGATAGAGAGCCATGTTGCATGGCTCAGCCCAGGAGGGGGACGAACAGCCCAAAACTAAAGAGCAGGTCCTCCCTGGGACTTGGGGGAGAGGGTTTCAATCAGCTGCTCTGCCTGCCACAAGCCTTCTCTGTGAGCAGTTGAAATCTCTCCATGCCTCAACTTCCCATTTGCAAACTGAACATGTCTCTATTTGACAAAAGAGCTACAAGAGAATTAATTTCAATAACTGGAACAAACTATAGCCCACTAAAGTTACAATAAGTGCTGTATATTGACAAAACTGAACCCAGGCCATTAAAACCATGCAAGAACAAAGCAGGGGCTGACCACTGGTTTCCATGTTCCAGCAACACTCAAATATGAAACAGAGGTGATGATGATAATAATACTGTATGATGCACATTTCAGCGCCAAATACTTTGCAATTAGCTGCAGGCAGCACCATGGGCATGTCAACTGTCTCATGTGAAAGGTGGTGACCAGCTGGCTTAAAGCAAACTCAAATAACAGTTCTGGAAGCAGGGTTATTTTTTTTGCTCCTGGAACCTCAGTGCAAACCATCAGTCTTACTGCAAGGGGCCTCATGGTATATATCTGCTTACCCTGGCTGGGCAGCAGTTTTGTTTTTAAAGCCATGGTTTAAATTGGGGCGGGGGGAAGTCTCTTTTCAATGAGCTACATAAATCAATCTCTCTCTCCTCTCTTTTTTGGGGGCGATATGGATAAGGCTGAGTCAAATCTGCCAGTACCTGCATCTCTATTTCCAGGGACTAATCAAGTCTACTTCTCTGCACCAGAGCTGACCTGTTTCTAGCCTTAACAGACCTGTGAATGCTGTATTAGAGCATCAGTGCTTGACATCACTGGACATCCGGGGTCAGAGTTATGCATTTGTTCCCACACCCTGTCGGAGGGCTCTCAGCAGAACACTTGGAAATAGCAACACTTTGAAAATAAATCTGTACATTAAACAAAGACAGAGACAGAAACTACAGGGTAGAAATAAATTTTTGATTGCTAGCTTGCTAAAAGGCTCACCATGAAGTGCTTCAGCAGTCAGTATTAGGACTGGTGTTGTTTAATATATTCATTAGCGTTCTGGAAAAGAGAGGGGAAGGTGACAAAATTTGCACAGGGCGCAAAAATATTTAGGTTACTCATCATTACAAAAGATTAGAAAAACTAGACAGATGCGCAGCATGAAGACAGATGAAATTCACTGTTCATAAATGCAAGGTAATGCATATTTGAATGAATAATTTTCAAAACTCATGCACAAGGCTAGGTTGTAAATTAACTAACCACTCGGGAAAAAGAGAGGGAGGAGAAAACATGTGCCACTTTGGACAACTCATTGAAAAAGCAAAAGAATTGGAAGCAACAGTCAAAAAAAGTAAATGTGTTGTTGGACTGTATAAAGAACTGGATGGAAATTAATACTAAAATACTACGTCACTGAATAACTGGATGTTGTATCCTATCTGAAATGCTATACCAAACTACATTCAACTCATCTAAAAAAACCATAAAGCTGAAATAGAAAGGGGCAACAAAAATGATTAGTGGCAGAAGAAAAGACTGTGAAGATTGGAGCTGCTTAGTTTATTGAAGAGAAATAAAAAGGGGACATGAGAGAGTTAATGAAAGTTACAGAGAAGATCAATTGCCTGTTCCTCGTTTCCTCTCCTCCTAATGCAACAACACTGAAAAACAACATATTTAAAAAACCAATAAGGAAAATATTATTTTACACAGTTCATAATTAACCTATGGAACTGATTGCCACAAGATATCCTTCTGGCTAAGGACTTAATATGATATAAAATAGTTTAATTTAGACGCTTATGTGAATAATGAGGACATCCTAGCAAGGATTAAGATAAATATCTTAGAAAGGCTGAAAACCCTAATGCTTTGTGACAGAAATGAACCATGGGCTGATGGAGGTTGGAGAGAAACATCCTCTTTGGGCAATAATGTCTTTGTCTTCCCTTGAGCAATTTGGTACTGAGTATTCCCAAAAGCTGGATTTGGGGCTGGATGGACTGACAGTCCAGTCTCACCAGGCATGTCTAAAGCAACATCCCTTTGCGCCGACCTGAAGTTGGCATCTCCACTGCCTTCACTGAGGCCAAGATTTCAGACTTTGATTTTGGGAACAGTGCTGTTTACTGTGGTGGCAAGGGGAGGAGAATTTGGGATATGAGACTGAGAACTGAGTGACTTGGAGCAAATTAATACCAACTCTTGGGTATACTTCAGAGTGGGGAAAGCAGCGTTTTCTACTTTATGCCACCACACCTGTCCAGGTTTTCTAATTTGCTTACCATGCTCATTTTTTTTAGTAGATTATAACATCGTGTTAACACAAAAGGACAAATAAAGCTCTATAATCAGCTAAGGTGTCAGAATCCTGCCAGTTTTCAACACATCTATCCCAACCTCTGTGAGCAAAACAGGGGGGAAAAGTTTAATAATGATAAAAGAGAAAAGCTATTGCTGCCTAAATCCCTCTGAATGGGAACCTGATCTTTTGGGTACACTTGCAAAACCTGATCTGAAGCTTCATAGAAGCTTTCTGTAAAAATCACTTTGTTTAAAATATGGCCCACCCAAGTACAAACAGGGTTTTTTTCCCCTTTACAGCTACCAGTTAAGGAAATGTCTGTAGTACAGAACTAAATCTGATTCAATGATTAATATGTAAACAGAATTTGACTGGCTCTTCTTTTGTGCTTATCGCCAAGATACAATCTGGCACAACAGTTTTGTTTGATAGACAGCCCTGGCCTATGCTTGTCAACTAGCCAATATAAAATAACATTATTACTGTATAATCTCGAATTAGGCTGTAAAATATTTCAATTGTGTGACACACATGATGAGAAGATTTTAGAGTTCTCGCATGTTTACATAATTAGCACTGCATATTTGTTAAATTAAGGTATTGCTATCACCTTTATTACCATATCCCTCCTCCTCCACCGCAGTGTCTGTTTCTTGTGTAGCCTCACATGTGTTAACTTTTCAAAGGAAACAGAAAAAGGAGCCTGCGTCTCTGTGAGGATTCTCCTACTTCTGTGCAATTCTAATAAAAGGTATCAGAATACCCACCCTTTCTCACAGCCCTTCAAAAAAATAGCTGCTGAGGTGCAACTCAAGTAAGGAAAAGAAAGCACAAGAGGGAAATGGCCTCAAAGACCTGACTTCAGGTGTATTTAATCCTTCCACTACTGGTTTAAAAGTATTAAGTAGCCATAGGCTATCCCTGGGTAGAAAGACGGTTCAGTGACATCCCTTTTGTAAATATGTAGCTGCTCAGCCTCCTCCTAAACTCCACATTGAAGTCTGCTGCTTTTTCAGATTAATTCAGTTTGAATACTGCTGACTGTCTGTCACTACAGTCATATGTCACTGGTAGCCGCTCAGAAAGCCTAACCCCTTCTCTAATGTCATTGCACACAATTCATTTTTAAATGCGGTGTAATAGTTTAGGAATACCAGTAAAACAGTGGGAGGAAAGGCATTTTCAATTTAAAGGGTATGTAACGCAGTTTATAACACTGTATTAGATGAGCCAAGCATGTTTCCTTGAGAGGGGCACACATGGTACAGGTGAGACTTGCAAAAATGTAGTTCTAATAATTACCAAGATTGTTAATAAGAGTATGGTAGTTTTAAACCAAGTGGCACATTATTACCAATAATGCTATTTAATTGGGTGATCTTTCTTAAAGAGCTAGGTACTGCCTAGAACAAAAGCATCTAAATCCACCCCAGAACAACCTCAGCCACAAAACCAGGCTCCACCAGCACTGTTGGGTACCAGGCTTGGATTCTGTTCACCCTGCAGGACTACGTCAGAGGTTCAGCTCAGTATATGCAGACATTGGCCGCAAGCCAGGAACAGCTGCAGAGAAGGTCACAAAAGTTTGGCTGCAGGGCTCTGACTGGGACCTGTTTCTACAAAGACACACTTGGCTCCAAATTTACACTTTCAAAATATTTCAGACTTGTACATAAAATGAAAACCGGACATTTTATGACCCCAGCTGTGCTCATGACCTCCCCTACAGCTTCATTCATGTCAAGGAGATGGCAAAATAAATGGTAGAATTCTATGCATATATATGTGTAGTGTACATATGTATACATACATATATGTGCAAGATAGGCACACTGCCCTCACAAAAAAGTCTGATTCATTTCAAAATAAACATGCAGCACTAGCAGTAACCCGACCCAAAGAACTTCTAAAATTTGGACTAATCTCTCCCAAAACTTCAGCTTTCTGGCTTTCTGATTTAATTCCAAGAGCAATAATAAACACACTCCTCTGTTTACAGCTCCATAAATAGTGCCTTGTGTTTCCTGAAACAATGCAGCTCTGGGCTGTCTCTGTGATCGTTTATTTTATATCATCCTTAAGTTGCCATTTATTTACATTTCTGGAAACAGCTACCCCATGAAACAAATGGCCTGTTTTGTTAAGTCATGGTCAAGGATGTTTCCTTCAACTTATCACATCTAGAAATGCCACAGACAGAAATGCTTTCAGGCTATTTGCTAAGAAAACTAACATAAGCTCCTTATCAGAAAATATTACATTTCCCCGAAAGGTGAACTGTTCTGTCAGTTTTTCAGGCCATGCGAAATTCCTTCTTTGCTATGACAGGTCACTGAACAGAAGTTGATGGCACACAGTGGTCGCCCAGAATGCAAGCCAAAGCCTTCAGCTACACATGACTGCAGGTAGTGGCACAGATGCAGCAAGCTTTTTCCCTCTGACACATCTAACCCGGGAGTTATATTCCAGGTTGAGGGCTTTTGTTGTTTCTTTGGGGATGGTTTGGGACTTTCCCCCCACCTTTCACTTTTCTTCTTGGGATGCATCTACCAGCAATGTAGATGTAGCACTGAGCTGTGTGTGCCAGCCTCTTTGGTTCACATCCCAGAAGCAGCAGCCAGGAGAACTAGCCCCTTCCAGACCTCACACGCCCTTATCTATTCAAACTCACTATAAGAAAGCCAGAAGAGGAGCTATGTCTCATTATTTCTGGTTTTTTGAGTGTTTTCTGGTTTTTCATCCTACTAAAACCAAAATATTAGCAACTACAGACTGACAATTAAAAGTTTAATGGAAGACACGAGTTCAGATAGTGTAGTTATTTCCTCAACTGAAGCAGCTAATTTCCAGGTAGAGTTCCACAAGTTACAAAGATTGCTCATGTTCGTAAGAGTTGAGCAACAGCCCCCCTGGGATCACCATTGTACATGCTTTGTGTTATACACATTTGCATTAAGCTTATGAACCTTCAGGAAAAGCTCTCCATAATGAAGGTGAAAGCTCCAGTTGGCAAAACATTCTGATTTCGTGGCGTTTTAGAAATTGCAGCAGAGGAAGCTGCCCTGCTAAATCCTGATGCACTGGCACACACGGCTGTGTGACAACGCAGAACACACAGGCACGATTGATTTAAGCAGGTTTCCCTTGTGTGCTTGCAGAGATCTGCTAGATGCAAGGTTTAAGATACAGACAGACTGTGGACATTAATAGACAAGGAGAAATCCAAAGGAACAACTGATGAGACCCACTCTTTTTTTTTCCAGAGAAACTACTGGTTTTAATCTTTTCAATTCAATTTTTTTTTCTTTCTGTCTATTCAAGTTCAAAACTCATTTCTTCTATTTTCAGGAGAGTATTTTCACTGTGTGGTGATGAGGGGCAGTAATAGATAAAGTTTGAAATAAAAGCTTTACTAGCTGCCATCCTTTGGTTCATTCGTGACTCTTACTATCCTGCCCTTTCCGCCAATCGTTACCTGCACGCTGTTTGGGATTTACTGCTGCAGTGAAGCAGCCAGACTAGGCATCATTATATTCCATTCTCTCTGCAATATCACCAGCTGATCTTATGTATTTATTACAATTTATAAAGACATAAAGGGCCTTATGCTCTGGCCTCACCCCAAAAGGAGTACCCATTAAAATACCCATCATTTTCCTGCCGGCCTCCGCAGCAGCAGACTGAGAAAAGGCAGCCCTGTGACAGGAACTGGTCATGGCTCTGCTGGCAGATACCAAGCTGATGACTTCCAAAATCAAGACAACTCACATTTAAATAGGCCCCTCATTTTCATTGCTGGGGCTCAGGAGTATCAGTGCGATCTTGGCTAGGTCACAGACAACAGGAGAGAGGGAATTTTGCAGTTGTGTTAAAACTCTTTTTTTTATCACTCATTCCCATTTCAGGAGAGCAACAAATACCCTCTGTTACTAGTATAAATGTCCACTGCAAGATGGGAATTAAAAAGGCTAGTGTTTGTAGCAGCACTGCTATTTGATGCCAAAAATAAGTCTGATGTTTCTATTCAGGAATAGGAAATAACACTCTGAACAGGCAAGCCACTCCCCAGTGGACTTTCTTTGAATTTTCTCCAAAGGCTATTTCCTTTTCCTAAATGTGGGAAATACTTCCTGTCTGTGAATAAGCACAACTCATATGCTGAGAAGAAAATTAATAAAACAAACAAAAAGAAAACAAACAAAAGGACCTTTGTTCTGGAAAGAAATGGCACCAGCTATGCTCAGGAAGCATAAAGAAACCCAACGGATGAGAGAAGAGACAAATCCTAAATAGATTTCATGTAAGATGATTAAAAGCACTTCCTTTGCTGTATATTTGGCAACACATGAAATCATGAGTGTGAGATATATCCCTTTCCTTTCGGTACTCTTGCTTGTAGTTCATGAATAAGTAAATGATTAAGAACACTTCAGATTTGGCATTATCAGACATATTACCTGTCTCTTGTTGTTTCAATCACGCCTACAGCTCTGACCAGTGTAGAGGTTCTCTGTGTCTTCAAGCTTTGCTCAGCTCCACTGAGTAGCAGGAAACATTTCAGAGTCCCCCAAACTGTACGCTGTACCTGATCCGTATGGATTTATAGACCACCACCTTTAATCGAGACATTCCTCACTTGATTCCAAGCTGGATCCTTCTATACTCACTACTGCAGGGCTTGGTTGTGCTTGTTGTCTGCATGTACAGTACAGTACCAGTGACTGGGATTTCAAAGAGAAATCTATTAAACCTGGAAATTTCCAAAACAGCTCACAAAAGTTACCATATGTGGATGTGTATCATGAAAGAAAAAATACCTTTTTACAACATCTATAAAACCCTGATTATAATAAATGTCTGCTTAATTAATACATCAGGACATAAAGCCATTTATTCTCCTCTCATTTGCTATCATTCTCCCTGTTCAGATTTAATAATGCAAAAAGGTTGTTCAGATGCCAAACAGTAAAAATAATAAAAATACATTCATCGTTGATACAAAAAGCAGAAATGCCTGGCAGTACTGCTGGCACAGAGAATATAGCCAAATTTCTTAACTGAAATCCAAATAGCGTTTCACCCAAAAATCTTCAAAACATACAATGAAATATATGATACAATAAATAAAGCAGCCTGAAAAATGCAGGGAGAACAGTGAAACAGGTGCCCAGAATAACCATTTTTACAATATGCACACCAAAAAGGGGGGGTGGGGGGTGGAAAAGGGGCAGAGAGAAAAAGAGAGAGAGGGAAAAAAGCTTTCAAGACGGTTAAATTCATGAGGGCTACAGAGCCTCAAATTGAAATTATCTCACTCTGCACTGATAAATAAAGTAGCTCTGGTACCTAAATCATGACACTAACTATACGTTTCGATTTTTTTAAGTAGTGATTAGGTGGATACTCAGGGGAACCTACTAGCCTTCACAGAGATAACAGACTCAACTTAATATCAACTTAAAAAGAGACTTGAATTCTAACCAATCTCATGTAATGAATTGAAATTCTATAGCTTTCAGAGGAAAAAAAAAAAGATAAAAAAAGCGATGTGGCTCCATTCTCTAACTTGCTGTCAGGAAATATAATTTGTGCTCTCGGTGATTCACCTAGCTCATATGCAGCATGCAAATTTATTTCCCTAATAATCAGACCTGGAGATTGCCCAAGAGGATTAATAGCATCATTCCTTATGACCGCCAGGATATTATGCACCTCTGACATGGAAAAATTGTGTTAGTTCTACAGAGAAAACGCAAGGATATTTGTCCTGCTAGACAATATAATAGGCTGGTGCATCATCAGATTACAATGTCATTTCAAAAACCTTGAATACAAATAATGTACAGTGGGGGAAATGTTGGTACAACCTCCCTTAATTCAGTAGCCTTGAATTCAGATGTATTTTTTTGCCTGTGTTTTTTTTTTTCCTCTCCCCATTATAGTCTGTAGAACACTGCAAGAAAAAGGCAAAGGTATTTATATTAAAACCATATCTTTTTGTTTGTTCTTACGTTATTCTTTGAGAATAGCCTATATGGACACTGCAGGAAAAAATAACATAAAATCCACGGCTTCCAGTTTTTCAAAGAGCTCAATACACCCACAGCTACAGTATACTGTATTCTATATGTGAATACAGAGCAATTTATTTGCACAATTGCTTAATTTTGATTTGCAAGTCAAAGCAATGTGTTCTGCAGGCTCTGGTATTCACATAGGAAGAATTTTAATTTTTAAAATCTTTTTAAACGAGTTGGTCAGGAATTTTCTAAAAAAAGAAATGTTTCCTGCTGTACTTTAGACCAAAGAACACTGCCTTAGAGACAAGACAAAATTTCATTATTATGCGCATGGGAGCAATAAGATTAGCTCCTATTGCTGCCCCTAAGGTGGAGCAGCAGGAGGAACCAATGGGACGATGCTAATGTGTATGTTAATAGTATTCTCCTAGAAGAAGTTGGGATAATTAAACATGTACCATCTCTTTAAGACAGAACTGCACACATTTTCTTCGGATGGGTGTTTACAAGATTTCCAATTTCAGGTCACAGCCATTTCTGAGATTGCTTAAGAAAGAGATGGGAATAACTTATCTTATTCATGTATTCAAAGAACCTTATAAAATGTGCAAAACATAACAGTTTTAAGGGGCAAAACATGCATCTTGCCTTGACAGACCTGCTTTATTATGTGTAGTGTTGTACACTGACCTAATATATTGAACATTTTTAGCTAATACACCTTGTAGGAACCAGCCTTTAATGTGATGGATTTTATAGTATCTCATTAGGGTGTGTTTATATAACCTGATACTAAACACATTTTCAGATTCATGTTCCTTATTAAAATTGTGAGCCGTATTGATTTTTAGTTGAACAGCAACAGAGTCATTTTAATATTAAGAAAGGCTGCTCTGAAGTTATTTTCACAGATCACAACTACAGTGACACAAACAGTGCACATATCTCTCATCTTTCTTTACAGCCTCAATTACAAGAATCGGGATGTGTTACCCCACCTGCTTTTCTATTGGTTGAGCAATTCTCTGCCTCCATTTAGAACACCAAAAAGCATTTTTATTCATTGGTTTGGGGGGTGTTGTTTTTAAATATACATTCGTGACAAGCCCCCAAACAGTATTTCTATTTTTCCTTATAAAGAACCGTGTGTTTTTAAAACCAAAATACCTTAATGCATCTGCTTTTCAAGTTTCCATAACAAACTGAGTAGCTATAGCAATGTTTACTCTAATACAGCAAACACAAAAACTTAGCATTCCAAGCAGTGTAAAAAAAATAATGACTTTCACATCCTAATGTCTCCATTTTGTAAACCAGTCTTCAAAGGTAAATCTAATGTCAGCAGTAAATAGAGTGGCTCCAATATTTCTCTGAGGAGTCATGGGGAAATAATGATCTTTGAGGCACTGTAAATAGTTTAAATTATTGGAAGGTCCTCGTAAGAAATAAAATATGAGAATTAAAAAAAATAAACTCAATTTCTTTATTGTGAAGTTAGGGCATTTGGAGGTAGCCCAAATTTTAAATGCAAATATTTAGAGAGAGAAATTATCGCTTCTGAGACAAGCAAATCATACACTTATTCCTGACTCTTATTGATTTAATGAACAGTTTGTTAATATAATGCCGTTTGAGAAATGAAAAACAGACATAGAAGAGTAGGTGTTCATTACATTCCTGCATTTTTAAAATCAACCTTTAAGTCTTCAGCAGGGAAAAGGCTTGAAATTAAATTGCGGTGTATAGAAACTACTAGATTTAATACAGCCACTTGTGCGCTTTCAATTTAACTACACCTGTTACTTTTGCTACAATACCACAGAAACAGTTCAGGAGTCTCAAGTAATTGCTATATTTGGCCTAAGAAATTTTAGGTCTGAACTTGTTCTCAGAAAGCAGACTTCCCTTTATTTTGCCCCTGGCATGCTATTCATTATGAAACATTAAAGTTGTGTCAATTACTTACTTCCATAGTTGATTATTATCCTGGTTATTCTACCAGCTAATCAACTCTTTTCTAAAACATGTCTAGCAGTGACTTTGAATTGATGTACAGAATATAATTATTTGTGCAAATTTCTTTTGTTTCTTGTTAACCACAGAAATTGGTTAATTATTTTAATCCCCGCAACCCCTCAAAAAGAAAGTATCTTGATTTACCAATTTATTTTTAATCAATATTAGGCTGAGCTTTACAAGTTGACTATTCAGCCAACGTAAGACACTGCACTGAGAGAGAAAAAAATATTTTATACATGTCCTTTAAAGCAGGCTGAAAACACCTTCATCTGAAAGACTTTGTTAGCTTTATCAGATCCAAGGCTCTTCTGTTTGAGGTGTAATTATTTTACTATTATTACATGCAAGGCTTTTTACAGAACAGTCATTCCCTCTATTTAAGCAGTAAGTTTTATAATTTATTACATCTCTTTGGTCATCAACTCACTATACAAACAGTTGGTCACCAGTGACCAATTACATTAAGGTTAAGCAACATAACTTTAAATTAGAAATAAGCTAATGTATCTTCATCAAGGGCCTGCTGTGTTTTCAGTGCTGTTTATGAGATGATACTAAATGTGGATATGGAGCACGCTCACTGGGACCAATTCCTATTGGCCTGAAAATGGGAAAGTCTTGAGCCTGCTCAGGTCCAGAGCTAATTAATGGGATAACATCTGCTTTACGCATTCTGCTGTAGTAATTTCTATCAACTTCACTGTGAAGATGCATGGGAAACTATCAGAGAAATAAGTATCTATGCTGAACCATATTAATCTGTAGTGAGCCTGAAAATGGGAATTTCAATTCTCCTGTTATCCTAGGGATGGGCAGAGGGGGGGAGGAAGAGGGTGCAGGACTTGTTTCTTGGATTATACAATTTCTGTATTTGTAGCATAGGATATGTGTTTAGTTCTGATTGCATGCACATGCTTGCATATACACATGCTATTCAACTGCATGTGGGCTTGTTTTGTGTGTGTGCTGTTGGGTTTTTTTTAAAAAAGAACGCAGCAGCAGATGAAGATGACCATGCTCTTCATGCAACAATCAATTCTGTACAGGAAGATGGTGAAGTGGCTTTATTGCATTACTTAAAAACACAGCATGAATTGCTAAAGAAAAAATACAGTGCTGTAAAACAGCCTTCAAAAGTGATAAGCCCACTTACTTCATTTTATCAACCTGTGTACAATGCACAGTGGTTTGAAGGGCCAGGCACCTATTCTGATTTGAGATTTAAATAAATACAACATGAAGGGAACGCTGACCCCCACAAAAAAAAAAAAAAAAGAAAAAGAAAAAGAAAAGAAAATCAGAATCTTTTTCTGAAAACCCCACAGACTTCCAAATCCAGGCATCTCCTCACCTGACTTTTATCACTTTGTCCAAAAATTACTGGGCAATTTTAATTACAGTGAGATGCTTAAAGCTGTACTTTGCTCCTTAATTTTTCCTGGTGAAGTCCTGTAGGGCACAGAATCAGACTGCTGAGGAGAGACACTACATTTTCATGCATGTATGCTTTTGTCTGTGTCTGTGCCTACACATATGTAAAATATATGAAATGAATGCACTTTTTTAAAAGTCTATATTGTAAACATATATATGTATATGTTCATATAAAGCATATATATACATACCTAAAAACATATACAAATATGCATGTCTGTGTGTGTATACATAGACAGAGAAAGAGAGAGACAAAAAGCCAAACCAGAAGCAGGTATGCACTAGTAAATGTCTGAGTTTGGAGTGGCAAAACCAGAAGAAATCATACCATTCTCTTTATATTATTATTATTATTGCCTAAGCTATGATTTACAGGTTTAATTCTTTCAAGCTAATGCATACGAATGAATTGCATACGAACAAAAAAAGGAGGGAGGTCCTTATAATAATGAAATTACGTTAATAGTCATTCACCTTTACCTAAGAGGTTATGAGTTCATATGTCAACTCCATGGAATATTTTCCATAATTTATTTGCCATTGTGTACATTCTATTTATTTGTTTGCTACAAGGTATTGAAATATTCAGCCTATTGGGAATTAAATGCTTATTTGACTAACAATGCTTATCTGTAAATTAATGGTATAGAACATGGCGTTTTCTAAAAGGCTGTCATTCAGTTTTATTTATGGAGATACTACTGAAACAAGATTCAAGGTCTTTCAAAAAACTCTAACATCTCAGGCTTGGGGAAGGAAAAATATTATTTACTTAACTTTTTTAACAATCTTATATAATTGTGTAAGTTACTGAAATGAAATAGTGCTTGCTCTTGTCACACGCAAATGGCAATTGCACAATGAACCAGGAAGGTATGTTGCACATGCAGTAGCCAGAATGGCTTTATTTTGAACTTTTGTGTGTGCATGTGTCTATGGAGAGGGAGTTTGGAGAGTGAAGGAATGGGATTTAAAGACCTACATAATGCAAAATTCTTGGGTGACCCATTACATTTGAGACCAGAAAACACATTTGATCTTTAATTTGTTTAGGCATACAAGACGGTCAACTTCACCACTGTTGCAATATTCTGATTTATGGGTAGGATTAATAGAAAGCACACAGCTACTGTTCTTTTCCTTTCTCCTGAAGACGTGCCATGAGGCAATACGGTTGTAACAGGGGTGAATCCTCAATTCTGTTAGCCTATCTACCCTGTCAATGTTATTTGAACCCTTATTTTCCTTAAGGGGCTCATTCAGCTCTCCTAATATGTATACAGTGATAATATAGTCATACGCATAATAAAAGAGAGCTTCAAAATTATAGTCAGCTTAGTAATATGCAGTGCTGTGCTGGAGTGATTGGCAACTGTTGATCCAATTATATAACTGGTTGCTTCTTAAAATTCAGGGATATGAGACTGATATATAATGTGCTGTAAAGTGTAAAAGAACTGGACAGGAAATAAGGCGGGTTGAATTTTTTAGTGCTTTGATCAAATTAGAACCAGGTTGATGAAAGGAAATGCCTTGGGTTCTCTGCTTGAAGTTGTGTGTTATACAAAAGGCTCTTGAAATGATCAATTTTGCACATGTCACTCAGTAAGTTTAGAGCGAACTAGTCTCTCTCTGTGCTGGGGAGAGTCTCTGCAACGGATCACTCACAACGCCACTCCACACTGGACATAAAATTTGGCAGATGCTCGGAAATGAAAGCAATGAGCCAAAGGAGGGACAATCACAAATCACAGGAATACCCCAAATTTGCAGGTTTGTTTTTCAGGTTTCTGCACAGCCCTTACTTTGACTCAAGGAACACAGATCGGGAAAGACAGAAAAGGGTCATCTGGTGAATCCCCCAGAAATAAATGCAGGATTATCTTTGCTGCTGTTCTTTCAAGCATTTATCTAGCTAACTCACTAACTAGCTTTCATCCATTGTAACCCTCTGCCTGTCCCCTGCTTTTAAAACAGCTACTATTATTTATGAAGTGCTGTAGATGTGCAGTGAGAAGCACAGGGACTTTTTGCTCTTATTTTTCCTTGAGGACAACTTAAAAGGAGAGAAAAAAGCGCATATGAAAAGGCACCTTGCAGGTAAGGCTGTGGTTCTTCTGTCGCTTGGTCTGTCTCTGAAGAATGACTCCATAGTGGTTAGGCCTATATGAGACACAACCTCTCTGGTACTTTTCTGGGATCAATCTCTCTGTACTACACGCTACTCAATGTAGTGATTTAAATCCCACAGTTTCAGTCTTAATGCATTAACATTTCAGCACTCCTCAAATACATCCTGGCTGTCTCCTCATAATTCTTATCCCCAAATCAGGAATCATGTAAGATTTGACGTGAGGCACCTGAGTCCAGCATACATCTATACCTCTGCCAAAAATATAGTATGGTGATTTACTAATAAATACACTCGGGGTGGGGGGGAAGAGTAGACTAAAGAAACAATTAAATTCCCAAGCGAGGGTAGAACAAAATTTCTTGCGACACCCACTGCAAGAGAGAACAGGGAAGAACTACTGAAGGAGCCATTGACATTAAAACCTGCTGAATTTCTGTTACCCTCAGGATAGTACCTGCATGGAAACTCTTTTGTTTCGGCATAATTCCTTCTGCAAGGAACGCCTCCAGAAAACAGGGTTTCCAGAAATAATATTGCAGAACAGGGAGCACTGACGAATCAGTGCAGCAACCTTCACCTAGGCCTTCCAATTCAGTTTTGTGTGAATTACATCAAATTGCGGTGGGTATTTGTGTTGGATGCAGAGTAGTTGAATAGCTGCCCATTTCTACACCAAAGCAGCTCTTTTGAAGTTGATTGGTGTTCCCCAGTAACAGAAACACTGCACAGCATTGAAAATGACAGGACATCACAGTGCAATTTCACTAAAAAAGATGCATGGGGTGTTATATGAATAATATTTTTCTGAGTTCCAAGATTGGAGTTAGAGAAATGTCTTTACAATTTGTATGTGAGATACTCCTCGACTCTAGTGGCAGACATTCACGAGAGCACACACTAATAAGGTATAATTTGACAATACGGTAGAGGTCCATCTTTCCAGTTTTATTACCTGTGAAAGATACAGTTCCTTGTGCCAACTTGGTTGCACAGCAGTAGCATTTTGCTCTGCAGCCAAAACGCAAGGATCTGGCAAAAGAGCTGAATGCTAACACACTGGGCCAGCAGAGATCAGAGTACATGAAGGGGGTGGCACTGCACTGAGAAGGCGGCATCACCTCTAGCACTGCCCGCTGGCTCACGGACGGTAACTCTTACCAACTATTCGGAAACAGACATCAGCAAAAGTGCGAAATAGCACTGGCTTTCAGGGTGGAAAAGCAAGTGAAACCTCCCCTGCACAGACGTACAAGCCTGGCGGTCCTTCTCCAGTACAGGAATGGGAAATGCTCCTCCAAGGGTCCCCTCCCAGGCCTCCACACTGACATGCTGCAGCATGCTCCAACCAGGCCGTGTTTATTCATAGTGTCACAGAAACGCATAGCTGCAGATCGAGCAGCAGCAGTGGCACTCGAGACATGTACCAAGGAACGGCGCTAACCTGGGGTTTTATTCTCACCGCGCTCCCTGAAAACACACTGTATCATGACAACCTGTTATGTTATGAAAACATAAGAAAAAGGATAGAATGAATATCCTTTAAATAATAGCTTATTTAGAGTATTTTCCATAACATTTGCGCTTTTTTTCTTTTTTTTTGTTAGATCACACTTAATATGATTCCACGACATCAATGCTGTGGATGAAATTGAAAGCTGTATTCTTCTAAATGTGTTCCTAACATTCCATTTTTTGCAGAGCTGCCAGGGGCTATTCTGCATTCCCACAACTGCTACAAATGTAACATATTGTTTTGCAATAAAAATTAGCTATAAAAGTGTGAAAAATGCTGGAGATCCAAATGTGAGAAACAAGAGAAGGGGGTATGGCTTTCGCACCCTTTTAGTGGACATTTTATTTATTTTTCAAATGTAGTAGACATATTTATAGCTACTGTATTTCAATTATCTCTAATTTCACACATTTTATGCAAATTCTAGACATTTTAATTGCAAATGAGACGGGAACTTATTTTTAAAAGTGGAGCAACACAACATTTCAGATCTCAATTTTAATTCCAAATTTATCTACATCACTGTTAAAAACTTTTAAAACCTCATTTACACTGTGACTTAAAATTAGGCGCAATTTAAAACAAAAACAAAAGACCTCCATACCAATTAGTTGTATCGCCAAAACCTTTTTCACACATTCTTAAATCTTTTCTTTTTAAATCAAAATTTTTAGGTAGGAAAGTTTAGGAAGTTGAAATGACATTATTAATCGGTGACACATTATTTCAACAAGAGTCAGTAATTTAATAGTATTGTCCATAACTGATGAAAATTAATACATTACCCACCCTATTTTCTCTTTCTGTCTCCATGACTTCCAATAACCTAGGGCATGGGTTATTAGCTCCATCCGTGCTTAGCCGTCACTCAATGGGAAATTCTTTCAAGAGGATAAACCACAACTCAGCCTTTGGCTGGATAAAAATTCCCACTATACATGAAAAGCATTGGTGACAAACGTCGCTCTTTTCCAAGTAGTATTCCCAGTAGCTTACTCTTACTGAACGTTAATAAGCATATGGCCTTCAATGCTAAATAAAATGTTTGTGACAAATTCAAAACCAGTTGAACCTGTGCTGGTTTTAAGCAGGGACAATTTTCTAATGGAGCCTAGGGCTCCAAATCAAACTAAGCGTCTGGGGATCTGATCCGTGATGCTGGATTTGGGCAGACCACGTATGCTGCATGTGAGGCACTCAGCACCTGTGCAGACCCCTGCACCCTATAACCTCACTGCTTTGGCCCCAACCAACCAATAAGACCTGGTTTTTGATAAATACTCCCGTAAATTTTGCCATCCAAAAATCCATCGTCTAGAAACACTATTCCCAAACAATAAAATATAGACTGAAAATGAGCTCTCTTTAAGCAGAAGTACTGGCTTTGGTACTATGCTTTGCCCTCAAGCTGTTATCCCGTTCCTATCTTTTACTACACACACACTCACATTGATGTACACACATGCAATCACAGGTTTAAAATCACACATGTGCCTATGGAGCTCTCTAAGCTGAGAATCCAGTACTTGACTTCTTACTATCCAATGCAATAGATCTTTAAAAGTTCCAACTATTTACTGAAATGCATAAAATAATTTCATTATAAATGGAAATTTACTGTCTGAAATGTGTGGAGTTTTTCTCTGCTTTCTTTCTATTTGGTAATTTATTTAAATGCATTCAAAAATGCATTCAAAAAATGAGACATAGCACTTCGGTTAAGACATCTGTATTTCAAACCAACATCTTCACAACTATGAGCAGCTCTGTTAATAGTCTTTTTATTTGATTAGGGTAATCTGCTGCTGTGCTGTCTTAATCTTTATCCACTACCTTTTAACCAATCAATATTTTAGGGTTATAGATTTGGAAGGTAGATGATAATTTTGTAGATAAACTCTCTAGGCACTGCTGACATTGTATGGTTGCATATTTAATATCTTTTCAGAGGATTCACAACTCCAGCAATGTAAGAATCTGCCCAGAAAAAAAAAGTTAAATCTTAAATTTTCAAAGCTATGTGCAGGGATTTGGCCACCTGACTCCTATTAATGTCAATGAAAATTTAGAGGTAAGAAAAGCAATGTCTCTTCCCTCAGATCATTTCTTCTTTGAAAGGAACCAGAGAACAAGAGAGAGGAAATGAAAAGCAACTTCGTACCACAGACTGAGACCAGCAAGGCCTGCTGTTGAGGCAGGAAGTATACAGAAGTAGAACATTTGTTCACTAAATGAGTGAGCATCTCCACATGTATCAAAATAGCAAGGTATGAGAAGTTCAGAAGGAAAAAAATTATATTTTGTGTTTTTAAAGTGTCATTAAAATATATATTTTTTAATTTTGCTCAGCTAAAATTATCTGTTGCTTATGATATTAATTTTGCTGCAGATAAAATTAGTTGTCAGACCTCTGTTTATGGCCTAATTACCTTTTGTAAGGAAAAAAAATAAGGGCAGGAGAAATAAAAGGAATAACAATAAAATGCAGTTATCTGCCTTCCAGCAAGGGGGGTTCTTAGTGATGTGTTACCTGTGCGGATTTCACTAGTGCTATGCATGTGTTTCACATACACGAAACCAGATTTGCTTGGGCTGTTTTGCCGATCTGGGCAGTGCCAGCTTCTGCCTGGCCTTGTTTCCATGCCTGGAGACAGGCAGGACAGGCCAAACCACCCTCTGTTACTTCTATAGAAAACTGGGAATCTTGAAATGATTCAAGCCCCTTATAATAAGGGAGCAAGTCAGGAAAACTGGGGACAACGTATTGAAAAAAAAGCCACTGTAAATAACTGTATTTTTTTCTTGAAATGTTTGTCCACTTTGATTCCAGTTTTGGAAACAGTAAATCAATTTTTTATTGGTTAGAAGGGGGTGCTAGGCATGCCACTGAAAAGCTGCAAGACTTATAAACAAATGGACAGAGCCTAGTGTTACAGTGCTACAGATGTTAGAAACTAGCACATTTTGGTCTCATTTCAGTCCTCTCTACGCATATTGCCTGATCCTCCAGCAAGGAGCAAGTACCACAAACACTGAGCATATTTCTTCATAGCTTTTCCCATTACATTAATCTGAAAACTTAAATCAATTCATACAGCATTCATGTTAATCAAGTTGCAGCCACGATGCCATCTAAACTATAGCTCTACCTGGCAGAGCTTGGGAGCGGTGCATATAGAAGATGAGTGAATCTGGCCTCAGACAGAAGTTGTCCTTTGAAGCATTCTGTACAGCATTGCCATGAGATCTGCCCAGCTACATTTTTGAATATATTTGACGAACAAAAAATTTATATCTGTGTTCATTTCACAAGATGTAAACATCTCTTTTGTAGTAGGAAAAATCCTGCTCCCTGGAAATGATTCTAATCTAATCTGACATGCGGTATTTGTAAACGTACTTTAGTGTCCCAACCTATTTACAGTGTTTTACATAAAACCCCCGAAATCCCCACATTCCTTGAAAAGTCAATCCAGTATAAATATTGACTGGCTGTCAATTGAGCATTATTGACTTGCTCCAGGACTGTGCTTTATTGCCTTAACTGATGAAACTTGTTTTCTTTGCTAAACTTAATTTCTTTTTGGCCCCATTTGGATGAAATACCATTTGCTAGACTGCACGTCTTCCACTCACTGCTATGGGGCTGCCTCTTCTGGTTAGCTAGAGTGGTACGACAGCCAAAGTACTTTGCTGTGTGCAACAGGAGCTTACAGAAGGAAGCCAACAACCCAGTCTGTATTTTACAAAAAGGACCTGGGCCAACACCAGTCCTACCTCCTATAAACATTTGGTCCACACCAGCTCCAATACAGCAACTGCCCTCTTTGTAACCACATATGGTTGTACAGAGCAGTGTTTCCAGAATGGCTGGAAGGGTCTATGAACCCTTCAACAGGCTCTGTGAAAGGTAACTATGAAAAGCAAACTAATTACCAACAGCTTAAATTCCCACTGTGGCAGTCTACACCTTCACTGGGAGGCGGGTTTTTTTTTAAGGAATTCTAAAATTCTAAAAGCTGAAAACCTTAGACGTCTTTGCGTCTTTCTATCAGCAATAATACAAATCAGGTTGTCCAGAAACCAAAGTTCATGAAACACACACACTCTTCATATTTTGAACACCCAAGAAAACATCATTTATCATTTCATTTTTTACAATCTATAGGTTCTAGATACAACAAAACAGAAACCAAAAATAGCAACTTTCACAACATTCCCTGATTCTGCAACGAATTCCATCAAACATTTTAAGTTCTGACCCCAAGGTCAAGCGAAACTGACAATAAATCTTAGGAAGGATTCAATATCGTTAAGCAGCAAAACCCCAAAATCTATTACGAAAGATTTATCAGAACGTATAAAAAATGAACCCAAAATGCTTCAGTCAGTGCAAGGAAGGACAAAAGGGTGGAATGGCAGACAGGGAAGGAAGTGTAGATCTTGAATGGCCATAGCAAGTCATAAAGCAGGTACTCCTCCCTGATCTCAAAACAACATTTAGGAAGGAATTTCATGAAAATTCCAGTTAAGAAATACATAGGGGTTTTTTTGTTGTTGTGGAGGTTTTTGGTAAAGGAATGTAACAGAGCGGACACTTACACTTTGCAGGAGCACTATCTGCTTCTCCACATGGGGATGCTTTTTGCACCATGTACAACTCCAGGGCAGTATTTGGTGCCGAGACAGGATGGTATCACCATCTGTTCCTCCTTCTGTTCTCATCAACAGTCTGGTGAGAGAGGGGCAAAGAGAGAAAAAAAATGGGGATATGTCATATTGCTACATCTTCATTTAATATTCTTTATAACTTTTTATGTGTAGATCAGGTGATGAGACAGTCCAATTCTTTTAATCAAACATACTCAGATTACCCTTTTGGGAACTGAACAAAGTCATGACAGTTTTGCTCCCAGATTGCCAACCACACAGCAAGTTTATTCTTGCCTAATTTGTTTATTTTTTTATTTTAGCCCTTACAAGTCACTTTTTCTACAACATTTCCTTTCCTTTTCAATGAAAGGCTTCTTCTAAACATTTGACAAACGGAAGAATCTACCCTGTAACACCAGCTACGTCAAGAATGCACCTGCCCTCTGTTAAGATACTCTGGCTTACTTGAATAAGATTAAATGTTAATATTTTCATTAGTTTACTGGTTAGTAAGTTTTGGGGGTTGGGTTCGTTGGTTGTTTTTTTAAAAAGAAAAATAGGTCTTATCACAAATTTTTTTTTTTTTTTTTTAAAGAAGGGGCTGATTCGTGGTAAGATTTTTTTCTTTTCCTTTTAACAAAACATGTGTTACCATTCAAATCCTGTCAAATGAATTAGAGGTGTCTAAAGCAGTTTAGCTAACAGGCTCCACGAGCACCACGGTAGAACCACCATATGTCCCAGTTTGAAGTGACTTCAGCAGACCCCATGCTGCTCACTCCAGTCCCCACTGACCACATGAGGAACAAGAACAAGCGCTGTGTCAGACAGCAAGAGAACAAAGCAGCGCTGCCCTGCAAAAAACTGCTAGAGAATACCAACTGATTCAACAATGGCTATCCTCTGCCGGATGTCACTAGGAGTTACCGTTTTCCTGGAAAATGCTATTTGGATATTAGATATGGGATGGGAAAATCAGCATCTTAACAGGCCACTTCCTTTCCCAACAGCTTTAGCCATAGAAAATTAAGTTCTCAATTTATCCAATAAGTCTGATATTATCCTCATTCCTATAAGCACGCTACTGCATGAAAAGTCATTGTGCATCTGCAATTTAAGTAACTGATGTAACACCTGCAGTCACACCTCCAGCAACACAAAGTCTGCTGCTCTGCAGCAGCAGTTCTACCAAATTCTCCCGTCCTGCCCCTGCCACTGGGGTTTCCTCTTGCATGCACTGCTGTGGGAAATGTGCCCTGTTGCTCTTCCTCCTTCAGACACGCTCCTGATGTGCGAGCTCAATCAGAACATGAAACACTTTTTTTTTTTTTTTTTTTTTTTTTAAACGTACCGTAACTGACATTAAAACCATTTTCTGGTGGAATACGTATAGCTGCTTTCTGCAGGTTTCCAAAAAAGGGCTGAGAGTATACCGTAGCTGTTTGGTCCATTTTCACCTCCTGCTCCTCGTTCACACAGCTTACTTGAGGCATGAAAGGAGGAGCTCCTTGTGCTCTGAGACATGGCATACACATGCTCACATGAGCGCAAACACAAACCCAGAGCACTCCGCAACCTTCATCAGGGCTGCATGGTGCCCTCAAGAAAAAAGCTGCATCCCAGAGGTGTGTGTAGACATACATGTGAGAGAGGCAGGCGAGGGCAGCACGGTGGCCATGGGAGGGGGGATGTGCAGCACAACAAGCCTGGCTAACACTGGGTTTTTAAGGTGAGACATAATCATTTAACATACAGATGGCATATCAGTTTACATCTCACGCTGAGAGTTCATGCTTGGTTATACCAGAAAAGGGAGAAACAAATTATAACAGAGTCAGAAAGCCCCTGAAAAGCAAGGCTACGGGGGACCCCAGATGTACTTGAACCAACCACAATCACACCATCAGCATGAGGTGTAAAAAGTGCCAAAACAAGATGAAAACACTGACGCTCCATATGCTAAAAAGCTTCGGGTTTGCTGTAGCCCAAAATCCTTCCCTCCCCACATACCTGTACATAATAATAATAATAATCATAATAAAAAATAAGCCCTCAAGATCAAATAGTCAGTGATATCTTAAAAGAAAAAAAGAAGACAGGCTTAAGAAATGAAATCCTTGTAATAAATAATATATTATGAGTTAAGGAGATGAACTGACAAAGTGGTGCACCTCTAATCTCTTCCCTGCAACAGCGAGAAGAGCTGAATCACTCGCACAACATTTTTCTTTAAGCATGTTCAGGGATTGCTCCTACACGCCAGTTTCTCAAAGAATGTCATGCTCTACTAATTTACCAGATTGACTAAGCTACATACCAGCAGCATAGTCAGTTTTAACCTGTAATTTTATCTCATAAAAATAAAATTTCTGAACTTTCTCTTACTAGAATATAATTGACTATTTCGGCGCAGGTTTAAATCAGGGATGAGAGAAGCCATTTAACTGATGCAAACTCGGCTCTCTTTTTGGGGTTCAGAGGTAAGGCCCTTCCTCACAAGTCTGATGTTCAATGCTAAGTTGTCAAGCCCAGCAGCTGTGGCAGCCTCCTGACGGCTCTGACATCAATCTACTGTAAATTTTGCATGTGGCCCATACTTGGAGACCCACTGCAGCCCTGCAGTGCATCAAGGGCCATCTCACTCAGGATTTCCAGTTATTCATTTATTTCAAACTTGAAATGACACCTATCCACCTGAACAATGATTTTAAATAACAATTTATACAAGAAAAAAAAAAATCCAGCAGCATGGCAAAGATGCCAGGCACATAAAGAAAATTAACTAGACCATATTTCTAAGCAATAAAATCAATGTCACCTTTTTATACCTTCAGCCCCCTTGTCTGACGTCACTCAGCAGATTCCTACCAGTGTCGTGCAGCTATTTTGGGCAAGGTAGGGGTAAAGTCCATGAGCAAGGACCTCCCACTTTACACCAGTCCCATGCTTCTCTACAAAGGGCACATCCCTTCAGTTCTTTCTCCCTTAGCTTTGCCATCTGGGGAAAAAAGGTCTCTACAACATTCAGGACCTAAAAGCATCACGCTGAAGTGTGCCAGCTTTTAGAAAAAAATATACACCCTCCAAGCAATAATTGTTGAAGGAGGGAATGCTTTTGGTGTAATACACCACACAGGAATTTTATAATGAAAATTCAGGCAGCAACACAGAACAAAAGACTGCATGACATGATGTTTATTTTTAGAATGAATGACAGTTTGGCATTCTGGTATGATAGGTGTAAACAGAATAGAACCTCTATTTTGCTTTTAACAGCCCAGAAGCTGGACAGATTTTTTTGTTGTTGTTGTTATGTAATTATTTCCAGTATGGTGTTAGCACACTTTCATGCCTGCATAAGCCTGGTATAGATGTGATTGCACTAAAGGCCCCTGTATCTTGACAGGTCAAGCAGTAAACGATGAGAATGTAACTTGTTAATATTTGAACTAAGATAGAAACTACTTCCGTGATAACATCATACCTAACCATCTTTTCTAATTTGTTTTCTTGGACTAAGAAAGCATTTCAACTTGGGGGGGGGGGGGGGGGGGGGGGGGGGGGGGGGAGAAAAAAAACAAAAAAGAGAAAGAAAAACAAAAAGAAACAACAGAGTGTTTTGTTAACAATAAATTAGCAGATTGCAAATTCCAAATTAATTATTTTTGACATTAGTTATTTTAGTATTGCAGAGATTTTTGAATGATGCAACGATCATCAGAAACAACTGTGCCCACAATTATGTCTAAATGGAGTTGTTACTGGTCATCAGCTCAGACCACACTGACACAGCTAAGACTCATAATCCAAGTCAAACACACACAAGTAGGAGAACTAAGAAAGTGTAAGAACAGTATTAAAGGATTAAGAAAATTCTAGAAAAAAGTGGAGTCAGTGGCAAATACAAGTAATTGGTTTTAAAAGTTTGACTTTTCTTCAATAGTGTCAGAGACAATGCCAAAGAGAATTTAGAAATGAGAATGTATTTTGCAAAACATTTGCTTGTAGCGCAGTGCTTTTGTATTGAAAATCAACTCACCTACCAAATCATTTTTGTTTAGAATAGAGTTTTTTATGTTCCACAGAATTCACCAGCAGTCAGCAATGCTCCCAAAGCCATGTTCTTTCGTGCTGATGGAATGGTCTCATAAGACACAAGGAGAAAAGAAATAATGAGGCCTGGAATGGCAGCCTCATGTTCTGCCCTCTGCAGCCAGGATGTGCTGGCTTTTTTCTACAATTCACACTTTTTCTCCTATACCACATCCCACACTTCTGTTTGCACTTTCTCATTGCTGCTCCATCTTCTTTTCCTACTAAAGTCTTTCCATCCTCCTTCCACCTCACCCTCTTTATAGCAACCCTTTTCTTCCCCATCTTTCAGTTGATTTATTTTCTCACCATAATGAAAGTGGATGCCAAAACTGCGAGCTGGTTTGGCCTTCCCAGTGCAGAGCAGTGGGAAAAGGAGTCATTGTTACAAACCTGCTCGAGTGACAGCTATTGCTGCTGGCAAAAGCAGGAACTGCAGTTAGATTTTAAGAAGATTAAAAAAAGGGGGGGGGGGGGGGAAGCAGGAGAGGAAAAGGGGGAATACACCATTCTTTCAGTCCAGCTATTTGAGAGATAATTGCTGTAATTTTGTCTCTCCTCAATCTTCTCACTAGGCAAGCTTACTGAGGAAGGCAGATTTCTAGTTCTTAAAAGTGCAATAATTCACACTTTTCTAGAAGAAGTTTTATTAGTTTGAAATTTACACTTGACCATTTAGAAATTCTAGGACAAGACCTAAAAACTGAAGAAAAGTCAAAGAAAGAGAAACAGAAAGACAGACAGACAAGAAAGAAGATCAAACCATATAGTGCTTAGTGCTGGGAAAAAGAAAAAAAAAAGAACACAAAGATTTTCACTTCGTCTGGCACAGTGTTTTCATGTTTTTTAAATTGTTCTGTATTTTCACAGCTTCAGCTGATATTTCTGAAATATGGAATTAGCATTTTCTAGGTGGGGAACGCTGCCAAAGCTGTTAATCCCAGGCAGATGTAAAGTTGCACCACTACATCGTGATGTGGCTCCTTAAAAACAACTTAAAAGGATAAAAAAAAAAAAACAACAAAACAACCACCCGACAACCACCACAAATATTCACTAACCCATATGGTCAATAATTGCTGTTTAATAGTCCTCCTATTATAAACCTAAAAAGCAGCAGCCAGAATTACCAGTAGAGTATTAATAAACAGGAATGAGTTAATAGTGCATAAAGACCTTCTAGTGGAACAGTGGGGGAGTTGAATATTCTTTTCTTAAGTCAGCTGTAAGTAATTACTACATGGTGTGCTTCTGACTATTACCATAACAGAGCAATTGGACGTGAAGAATGGATAATAGTATGGACATGGAGGTATTTTTAGAATATCAGCAGTGAGGCAGGTAAATGCCCTACTCAGGCACAAACCTTTAAATAAGTTTAAATAACTTTTCCTAATGACACCTAGCCTAGGCAGAATTTTGAAAAGATCAATCTAATAAATTATTTAAAGTAACTTTATAAAGACATATCTGTGATATGTAAATAAGGGAAACGGCAAAAAAATCCCACACAGACGTTAAGCAAGCAGCCAGCATTACGGTAACTACATAATCACAGGTTTCTCTCCGTTTCTTTTAGAGTAGTGCCTTCATCTGTTTGAATGCGGACTGTGCTTTGCTCGCTTCCATTGGCTGCTCAGGTGAAAACTAAAATATTCAAATAAGAACTCTAACTGTGATTGCAGGAGTTGAGTTTTCTACAATTGAGTTAGTCATCCTCAGTGATTTAATGATGCATATCATTTATTTAAAATATTGTTATAGGAGCATTCACTGAGATGCAGCTTCGTGTTCAAAGGACTGTCCATTATGTTATGCAGCAGGGCTTTTCATGTACAACTACAGGCTGAGATATTGTCTATCGACACAACATATGCTCTCATATAAAAACAGCTTGAGACTTTTGATTCAGAGAGTAGTAATTTTGTAAATGCACAGAAATATAATTTAAGGAATATTTTGAATTTTTCAGGCTATAGGTCTTTCTCCTGCTATGTTGCTACACAGGGCAGATGTTGATTTTTCAATTTGCAGGTTTGTTAAGCATCATGGAATGTTTTGGTTCTCAATCAAGAATATTCTTCCCAAGTGGTTGCAAAGTCCTATGCCTGAAAATAAATGCATGTCCTTTTTGTTTCTTAGCAGCACGTGTTCTGCATTCAACAGAAGCATAAAATAGATAATGTGATGCCATTTATCAGACCAATATATACATTTTAAGCCATAGGATCTCAGAATGCAATGTATTTGCAGGTTATGTTCTACAAACACAGTTTATATAAGACAAGAGGCAATTCCATTTACAGTGTGCCATACCAACAGTTCTATTCAGAAAATCAGTATATACCATGCACCATGATGTCCTCGGTATTGTGTCCGTCCACTGATGTGCCACTATATTGGTCAGCTACCAATGACCTTATAAAAGCAACAGTCCCTGCATAGATAATTTTAATGATGAACAGTATAGCAGTTGAGAAGTATGTGCATATACATTCCCTCTTCCTCAAATTCTTTGTTTCTCATTTGCATGCATACCAACAGACAGGATAAAATAATTTTGGCTCCCCTAAAGACAACAGAGATTGTGATGCTGAGTTCCTCCACAGTATTTGCTATCTTCAACAGTGGTTTATGACTAATCTGCTGCAATGTCATTGATATTAGTCCTATATTTTCATGTAACAATCAGATACAGCTATAGAAATCACATTGTGCCAGATCCACCTCTGCATAAAGTTGCTGACTTCAGGGCATTTTATCAAGATGGGTTTGGCCCTTTGCAGTCTTCTGCCCCATTAAATCTGAAGATTATGTGTTGTTCTTAGTCAGTCCACTGTTATCATAATGGAGAGCTGATGTTATAATGTGGGTCAAACAAACAGCTAATTGTTCTTGGGCATGGCTTGAGCAAAAACAGAATGGAGAGGCTGAAGACGTTAATAATAGTACTTGGCGCGATTATAATAGATAGCTTCTATCAGAGGATTTAAAAATCACTTTGCAAGCTTTGCAAGCACATTGCTAAGTGTTTTTGATACTCCCATTTGAAAGTGAGACCATCATCTTAAGACCATGCTTATACATTTAGATACTGGAACAGTGAGAGTTTAAACAATCAAGAAAGCAATACATGATAAAAGGCAAGCTTTAGAGAGTTGTGCTAAATGAGCCAACTTGGAATCAAAGCAAAAGTTTGTGAGGGCATTTTTAAACAAACAAGCTAAATAAAAAGAAAACAAGTAGGCAACACTGAAAGAATAAAAAAATGCATATGGACAAAAGTTGTTTTTTGGGTTTTGTTTTGTTGGGTTTGGTGGGTTTTTCCCCTAAAATTTAAAAAAAAAAAAAAATTCTGCTTTCTGTCATTTTTCTGCACTACTGCACATCCAGCAACTGCTTTTGCAAAAGGATGGCACAGAGAAACCTATGTGTGTGGTTAGAGCTCTCCAATCAAGACCAGGACTCAGCACAATGTGCTGGATTGGAAGAGCAGACTTTCTAAATATAAGCAGTTGCAAGCAAAGGACTGACTTCTCACATGCCTAGAAAAGGTTTAGGATATTTCTGGTACTGTAGACACACACACACTTTCACACTTACGCACACATTTATTAGAATATTTAACAATAATACCCCAGGCTATATCCTGTATGGAAAAATTCTATGGAAAGGTAGAGACTTTTAGTCTTCAACAGGCAAGGCAGAGAAAGGGTGAGAAGGGAAACACAAAGAAAAGTGAAGCAGTGACACAGAAGTCACAAAATTGCAGCTGGAATCAAGGTCACCAAACTGACTCAGAAACTGATTATGGGCAGAATAAATCTGCAGCTCTGGAGCTGACACAGGAAGGGAGGGGGACAGGGGAAGGCCATGGAAAAAGTATGAAAAATAAGGTGACTTAACATTGCTGAAAAAGTTTCAACACACAGGAAAACACCACAAAAACTGATCTAAAAAACTGTCAGCCAGAGGTGAAGGCATGGAACACACCAGAGCATGGTAGTTGCAAAGACAACCGTTTTTCTCTTTTGGTAGATAGCGTTACAAAAATATTATTGCCCAAGTTCCCTGCATCTTTCCATTCCTCAACCACATTCTTCAGAGGTCTTTCTGTAAGGACCAAGAGGCATGTAGTCAGCAAAAAGAAGACAACAGAGGCATTACAACTTGTCTAGGACATTTAACGTATTTATGAAGAATAAAATTCAATTGTCTAAATTATTAGCCCTAGGGAAATTGTTTTGTAGTTCTCATTCAAGCTGTTACTCAGGATGCATTCTGTCCTTCAGAGCAGCCTGAAGCTAGTCCTGCAGTATGAATTCTCTGAAAACAAGATAATGGATTATTTTAAAATGATTCTTCAGGAAGACTGGATACATTTTAAAGTTTTCCAGTGTGGCACACTAGCCTTACATCTTCCAGCCTAAAATAAAGTGGAATCACTGAATCAATAGTTAAATGTAGAAGTATTTGGGTTAACAAAACAGTCCCATTATACATTTCTACAACACTAAACCTCCAGAAGAATCCCCAAGTCATCTGAGACCAAAACAGAACTTTGATCAAGGTTTCAGTCTCTCCTGTCCCTGCAGTGTCCCTTGGATACCTCTTGAGAAAGTACTGAGCATATTCAAACCTCCTTCAGTGATGGGCTCACTGCTAGGGTGTTTAAGGTCCATGATTATGCATCATTTCCTTAAAATGGCCTATTTTGCTTTCTTGCTCTTGAATAAGATAGTAAAATGAAACACTTTTTTTAAAAAAATCAGAACTGAATCATTCATGCATGGCTGCAATTGTTATTCGTATTTCAGCGGCATCTCAAGATCTCAGGCAAAAGTGGGACACGGGTCTCGGAGCATGTATTAAGAGACATCACCTTCCCCAAAGAGCTTTCAGTTAGACAAGAGACACACACATGGGAGGAACTATATGGTATCCTTACCCAATATTGTACAGAGAGAGCAATTTGTCCGAACACTGAGCCTTTATAAAGTATGCGACAAACTTTCAAAGGGTGATGAAGGAAGAACTTCAAAGATTGCAACAATTTTCAATTTTATTCACCCATCTACGTTTATGTTCGATATAAACTAAGGGCTGCAAAGAATCGCCTTCTGTCCCCACTTTTGCAAATGTAGTCACTTAGCTTAGTCACATATCGGAGGATATTTTTTGATAGGGAACAGCGTAATTGTTTTGCAAGCTGAACTGAGAAGCAGATATTCTAGCTGCAAAAAATAACGCAGCAACCCACTGATCACTGGGTAGAGGTCTTTAGCTAAGATGGTGCCTCCAAGTTTATCAAACACTTCTGCCCATGAGTCTGCGTCAAAGTTGCTTTGATCACATTAATCTCCAGTCAGCTGCTTTTCATTTATGCCTCAGCTTCACCAAGACACAATATCAGAGAAGAAGGTGATCCGAGGGGATAGGCAGTATTGACATAGTAATGAAATTACAGCCCATAACATTTTGTGGTCTGTGCGCATGGTTTCAGCTAACTGTTGAATAAGATCAGTAACAGGCCTGGGATGCCTGTATTAGAAAAGCAATTTGGAAGAAAGGAGAGAATGAGAAATCTTTGCAGCACTTCTGAGCAATCTCTGAGGAGAAAAAGTCGTGGTCTTCACAGGTGCCTAAGTTTGGCTAACAAGGCTCCTGTCTCCCACAGCCCACATCACGTGGGGTCTTGATCAATTTGTTCGCTATCTGGAAAAGTTGTGTAAGCCACGGAATGCTTGAAGAACAGACAATTTACCCAAGACTGAATAGGATCTGGACAATTGGATACAACCTGTACCAAGCTCTCTGCCTCACTCCTTTCAGCCTTGCTGCAGGGATGATTCAAATACCTGAGTTTCAGGGGTTGAACTGCTGTATATTAAGAGAAAGCAGCATTGTTTTGAAGTACCCACAATGCTGAGCTGAGCACCCCAGTGGGCGGATAGCTAGGGGTTGGACAAACAGCAAGGGCTACCGTACACTGCACCAGTTCCCATTTGTCAGTCAGGGACCCCCAAACCACCGTAACTTTTGCAAAGAGGCATCACTCTCCCATTTCAAATAAGATTTACACATTTTTACTACTGCTCTTTGTTAGCCAGGAATTCATCATGTATAATTGCCATTCATCCCATACACTACCCAGTTGTGTGTATGCTGTGACTCAAGTGCAACTTCTGATTTCATGCAGTGTCACTCATTAACTGAGCAAAGCCGACATCAACCTCATTTATTGGAATATAACAGATAGGCCTCATTTTACTCACTTGCACTGACATGACGGCCTGGAAATATCCCCACCTCTCCCTACCATTCTTCTGTTTTTTCTTCAGCTGCTTGAAACACGCACTGCTTTTTCCCCTTCTGCCTTGCCATCATTTCTACTCTCCAAACACACTTTTATTTTTCTCCCACTTAATTCATCCTTCATAATTACATATTCCCTTAAGATCCTTTCCTATTAGCCAGGTTTCTTAGTTACCCCTAATGGGCCATCCACTTACAGGTACCATCATTTGCCAACCTGATCGCATTTCTCCATGTACTGCAGTTTGAAGGTAGTTTTCATTTTCTGTTAACTCTTCACAAGGTATCATTTTTCTTAGGCTGTCCCCAGACTGCAACAGTTCTCAGTGCCTTTACCACAGTCCACAGCAGCAAGGTTTTAAAATTTTTAAAATGACATCTCCCATTACTTCTAACTTTGTGGCAAGGTGTTTGACACCACCACAGCAGTGAGGAGATCACCAGAAGACTAAAAGTTGACACGCTCTTCCCAAGCCTTGCCAGAGAGAGACAGTTTGAGACAAATCTCCTTGCTGCTTGCTCAGTTGGGCCTGTAATGGCTGCAGAGAGAGTATCTAAAGCTGGGAAAAACAGCCAGGCCTTCCAAAAGTAGAGCAAATGAACACATGGACATTCTCAAAAGCCTTTTATTTTTATGTTATGGCTAGCTTTTATTAAAAAATATTGTTAAAATCCAACCTGTTTCTATGGAGAGGTTCAATTTCAACAAAACAGAATTTTCTGATGGAAAACATTTCATCATAAAAAAAAAAATTCAACCAGTTCTACTGATAAATTTCCACGTTCTTTTCCTGACTAGAGCCAGGGACAACTATATGAATCTTTCCTGAGGAAAAGGAGTTCCTTAGTTGGAAAAAGGCAAGGTGTTCATTCTTCCTTGGAAGCATGAGCAAAGCAGCGGCTGATTAATAGTGAAAGCAGTATCAAGAGAAATATATGCTAAGTTTCAGCACAGAATTAATTTCTATGGGTAAATATATATAAATTCCTTACAGTGATAGAATGTGATGCAAAATTCAACAGATTTCTCACCGCAGTGGTGTAAGTAATCAAGGAATATATTAAGGAAGAATAACAAGAGAGAGACACTGAAAAATACCTTTCAAAATTTCCTTTACTGACTACACCATGTTGCTACAGCAGTAGTCCATATATTAATTTCATCCTAAGTTTTTAGACTAGTAGATACAAGGAAGCAAAACCCTCACTATCTGACTTCAGTAGATCTATATCAATTTACAAATTCTGAGGATTGTCCTGATCAGTTTAATGACAAGAAAGAGAGAGGTACCAAGTATTTTAGTGAATGCCTCACAGAAAATATTTTAGTAATTTTTCAATGTGAAGCCTTTCAAGCTTCTTGAAATAAGGACTACACAGCTGGGGGGGGGGGGGGGGGGGGGGGAATCCAAAACCAAAATGCTCCCCTGCCCCATCGTCACATGGACTACTAAAGAAGTTCAAAATTCATGGGAACTGAGCATGCAAAATCAACCCTGAAGGCCAGAATTGACCATACTCTGAATGAGGAGACTTCTTAGAAGAAAATTTAAGATTTAATCCACTTAAAAGGAGAACAGTCAATTGATAGCCTGTTTGCCACTGAGTTCACTTATTCAACAGCAACAAAAATAATGCAGCAGTTACACTCATAAATGAAATACTATCTATAAAGGATTAGCTCAAGCTTTAAGCAGAATTGTACTCTCTAAAAGCCACATAGCCTGCCTAAAAATACTAAAGAGAAAGTTTTGTGACATGCACTATTTACTGACGTTTACATAGTGCCAGTACACAAGCAAATATTTTAACCTTTTTCTGCATCTCAGTATTTCAGCCTCAGTTTCTAATAATGACATTAAGCAGTTCCTAAATTAAATGCTACTACACTATTTCCCAAAATAGTGAAAACAAAACAGAGCAAAACAAAATACAACAGCATTTTTTAAAAGATGTAATGATCAGCAAAAACGATGCATAAAGCCATTATTTTTTGCTGGGCTTTGTTGTGACAGTTACCATGGCTAACCCATTAACATATTTGCTGTACAAGTATGGTCATTCTACGGCCTTAATTAACTTTCAAGTGGAGAGTGCTGTGGCTTACCACTTATTAAATATCCACTACAATAAGTTACAGTTTTACCCTTCCAACCTCACTTAGCCAAGACACCTAGAAGAACCAGCTTTCTATCTGACTATAATTTTGTAATTGCTTTTTACTGAAATTATGTTGAAACTGGACCCCCTATGTAAATGTATTTTGCCTGGTTCATCTAAAATTGGCCACCCCTAATCAGATCTGGTTGATATTTGATTGAATAAGTGGAAAATTAAGTTTCTCTCTGATAATGCTTTGCTTTTTCCTCCCTTTCATTATTTATAATGTAGGCATTTTTTTGTTGAAATTTGAAAGCATGCCCCCTAGAGAACAGCAGAAGACAGACACATCGGAAAGGCTGCTTTGAAAGCTAATCTACTTCTAGTACAACACACAAACAGTGTAGTTACACTAAGCAAAGCTAATTTCAGCAAGTACTTTATTCATGAAGAAAGCAATGTGATTTGAGATTTAATCGAGTCAGAATTAGGTTTTGTGATTAGCTAGGCTGAGCTGTTAAGGTATAGTCATAATGATATCATTATTTCCACACACCCGTGTGGCATAAGCATCGTCAAGTAGCGTAATGCTCTGTATGTTTAAACTTGTATACTGCCAGCTAAAAGCAACTGAATCCACCTCCATCAGGCGTTCCACTGAGTATAAAATAGGACTTGAGTTTGAAAAAAAAAAAATTCTACAAAGGGAACACGTGAAAAGGCCACAGGAGTGCACAACTGAAAAATACATAAAAATGCAAATATCCCTAAACTTCATCTTTGGATGGACTGAAGCATAAGTGAGAACTTCAACAAAGCTATAGAAAAAGATGACAGGTCTGAGTTTCAGAAATTTAAGACAGCAGTAGGATTAGACACTTTGGGTTGTCTTCGCATACATTTCTTATGGGAGTTAATTCCATTTGACATGCAAGACCAAAGCAAGATTACAGAGGCATAGCCCCATGGCGAGGTGTATGCTGTAGCTAAAAGCTGGGATTTGAATAATTGTGCAGGCTTACTCCAAGAATCAGGCGAGAACAGAATGAATGGATTATTACAAGGAACTTTGTACATTTTTAACTGCTGGACTTAATAAAATACTCTGTGTGTAAGATTGGTATTATGGTCCTCTGCACTCACTCTAGTTGAAGTTTGTGGTAGGATCTATCAAATATGAGAAAAAACAGAAGCTGTTAAAAAAGAATGTGTAATGCAGAATTGGGCAGGGCCGTGCCCCGAGTGATTTTCTGAGGGAAGCAAATTTGGAGAGCTTTAGTTCAAAATATTCAAGCCCCAAAAAGTTAAAGGGAATTCATTTCCTGTATAAAAGAAGGTTGAAGGAACACAAGAGATTGGATCGGAAAAATGAAGGGACAAAAAAAAAAAAAAAAAAAAAGGTGAGTTTTTATTTCACTGCTTCAGCTTGTTAGCTAGGTCATTTATTACGGAGAAAGATTACTAATCCACACATCATTTTTTTTTAAATTGACCTCTTCCCTTTGTGTCTGTGGAAGCACTTGTCTGTAAAAGGAGGTAATAGCTGACTGCTCCTTAGAGTCAGTGCTGCTTAATTAACTGTCCAGTGAGAATTATTGAAATACTTATATAATTCTTATTTAGCACTCATTAAAGTGAGAGATACAAATGCTGGACAATGAGAGGTTCAGGAAGGCTTTGAAAAGAGGGAGTTAGTACTCTAATAGCAAAGAATTATGAAAGCCTGCCCATTAACGGTAACAGAGCAGACCTTTCATTTTAAAAGTCACTGACTCAGATCTGGACTTATTTGATATTTTTTAAAAAGCTCCTTCATCTAACCCCCTAGCAATAGACGTTCTCCAATTCCTCCTGCCATCGCTAACCAGACTGTGCAGTAGGTGCACAAAAGAGATAAATGAAACTTCTGCACCGCCCTGTGACAGTCCCGCACTCACACAGCCCCCTGCACCCTCGGCTGGGTTTGGCACAGCTTTCACCCCTCCAGCCTGCTTGCAGCCCCCATGCACACAGAAAGCTCATCAGCTGCTAAGAGCGTACCAAGATAGGTAAAAGAGAACCAGTTGCAATGATTTGTACCAAAACAGTGTTAACAAAGTACATGTACTTTCTTAATGCAGGATGTTTCTTGCATAAAACATGTCTATGAATATCAATACACTACATATAAAGAAAATCTCAGGTGATGATCATTTTGCCCTAAAAATAATCTGTATTTCATTTCAATGGGTGCTTTGAAAGCCTGCCATAAAAGGTGATGAATATCCTGAATAACTTGGCAGCTTCCAAAATGGAGATGAAGAGCCTGCTGGGTACTGAGCAACAGCAAGATTCAACACCACCTATAACTTACTCTGTGACACGGATTATGGCAGTAATAGACTACTGTACAGAAAACGAGCTAAATTCATCAGTACTTTTTGCAAGACAAAAAGAACATGCATGTGCATCTTCCATGCACAATAAAATCTTTTCAGAAATAGCTGGCTAAAATGAATTGATTGGCCCAATTTCAGTGTGTTTCTTGTAGCAGAACTGGGTTTACAGAGGCCATATGCCTCAACAGTTTGTCCTCAGAAAATTTACCAACAACAGAGAACAGTGTTACCATCGTCTTAGAGGCTTTGAAGGTTCATTCCTCCACAGAAGGTGTGCTCCATTCCTCTCTCTAATCTGTATATTGTCAAAAGTTCTTGAATCTACAGGAATTCACTTAGAAATGAAGCTCAGATATCCTTTCTATTCATATAATGATTGATGAAACACGAGGGAAAATAAATTGAATTATGTTAAATCTCCCAGGGAAACATAATTAAGCTGTTAGGCATTCCCTTGAAATCCTTGTATCACTCAGGCTGTGTCTCCTACTACATGATCAATAATAATATTAATTAAAGACAATTATTTTGAAAGACTGGCATGAACTTTCAGCTTTTACTATGTTTTATACTATTAAAAGCTAAGGATTTGTTTGGCTATCGTAGCTGTGAAATCCTTCTATATTTCCAGCACAAGGTTTCTAAAGTATTGTGGCTGGGATTTTTGCTTTCTTTTTTGGTACCTAATGCAGCTGTTAATTCTAAAATGTGTACATCTGTATATAGTTCAGCATACATACATTACAGAAACTACACTGAATACAAACATTACAACCTTACCCTAAATACAGAAGCTGGCCAATTGCATGGATTATGCTGGTTTCAACTTCTCTTTAACTGGAATCCTAGGCATTAAATATTTGTACATGGCAGTTATATTAAATGACCAACAACAACATATGCCTCCATCACCAAATCAAAACGTGGCATGTACTTCCAGTTCTCCAAGCAGAAGATGAAGGACGAGTTCTGGGAGAAAAATCATGGCAGACACTGCTCAAAAAGATTTGGGATCAGGAGATAGTAGGAAGAGATCTACTAAAAAGTAAATAGTGCCATCAATTTTCCAGAGGAATTTTGCCATAGATGGAATTCGTGGTCAAAAAGGCCTGGGAAAAATTTGGCTGGTGAACAATAACTCTTATCAATGCAACAAAATTATGTAGAAGACAATTGTGTGTTTTTACTACCTACAGATAAATGTAAATAATTAGTGTGTGTACATATACATGTATTTTTAGTATATATATTTATGAATACATATGAAAAACTACAAATATATTCTGGTTTTAACAACATACCCTTGCTTATGAAGGCTCATGCTAAAAAAAAAAAATTAAAAAAAGTTCTTTATATCTTGGCCAGAAAAATTAATTCAAATGAAATTGTGAAAGTGACATAAAAAGCATGGCCGTTCTGAGTAAGTCCAAAATTCAATCCCAGTCACCATCCCTAAAGAGTGACCAAGACTTTCATCAAATGTCATAAGCTCTGTGCTGTGGATTTTTTTCGAAGGGAACTCTGACTGAGCAAACAGCTTCCAGTTTCATGACTGCTTGTCATAAACTCACATATATGGAAGGGAGATGGACTTCTCAAATACGAAAGCATATATTACAAAGAATACAAAAGGCTTCTGAAGAAAGTAGACATTGAATTTGGAACACTAAATAAATACTATGATGAAAGCAACAAATAGAGCAACAATAATTAGAATACCTTGGTATTCCTGAAACCGCAACAATGCGTTTGCAGTTTAGCAAAGTAACAGGATCCAAGATGTAAATAAGTTGGGTATTTGCTTGTTCTTTTAATAACAAAGGCATTGAGAAGGCAAATTTCAGACCCTGTGGAAGAAGGCACGTAATTTCTCCCCACAGGCAGAGGAAAGATTTCTCAAATGAGCTTCATCCTAAGAAAGATCAGAGTAAAATATATGAAGCAAGATGACATAATGGGCTGTTGCTTAAATGCAGCCACCAATAGTACCCTATTCTGAAAACTAGGCTGTGGGTAATTGAATGTAAGACGAAGCAAAAATATTGAAAAGGCCAAGCTGAAGCTGAAGAATAAAAATGCAGTGTGTGTAACAGTATTGAGAAGAGTACAGCTCTGTAGAACTGATTAATAAGAAGAGCAGTGAACAGTACAGAGTGGATTTGCAGAGATTAGAACGTTGCAGGCTTTGTCCAAAAGATTCTATGAAGTTCTTAGTGGGTTTGAATTTAAATAGGGTAAAATTTATCTAACACTATTAATGTTTCCCTTTGACCTTTAAATATATCTTCCCTCCACCCTAGAAAAGGGACACTTTAAAGTAAAATATGTTTACACTCCACTATTTTATACCACCTGCACATGTGTGTGTGCATATGCACACATGTGCACAGTCTATTACATTCTTTTGCACTATAGTAAGAAATCAAGGAAGCCATTACAAACAAGCTGCTTTGCCACTGGCAGTCAAATTCAAGAGAACATAAACTTTGATAAACCCTTCAAGTCATGTTCCTGCATTAACAAGTCCACAAATTAGAAGTACAAGATTGCATAGTAGGGACTTGGCAATTTTTGTTTCAAAGCTCTCACAAACACTCCACTGGAACATGCATTGTAGCATGTGGCAGCATCACCTCAGAGAAGTTTCTATCAGTAGTAAGAAATTTTTATAAAGAGATGAAACATAAAAATGGACTGAGCACTAAACTGAAAATAATATTCAAAACCAGAAAACTACAGGCAGCAACAGGACACTGAGTGGAGATGGCAGCATCAGAAAAACATAACATTCAGTGACAAGTTAATGATAGAGACCATCATTACAGACAGAATTAAATATTTAATGGATAGATTCTAAGGGAAAGACACCAGAATGCAGATTTAATTTTCTGGTTACAATGCTGCTTTCAAGACGCCTTTGAGGCAAGGTCTTCTATACCTCAGCTATTGTGTTTTGGAGAATTTACACCTCTTCATCATATGAGATAGGGAGTCGTACTCAGTCTGGAAACACTCACAGCAGCCACACATGGGAAAAACAGGGGGGGTTTATTTCCATCAAGGTAAAATATTTGCCGCAGACTTAAAACCAGACACAACCAGAGAGAAAGCCACAAGGACAACAGTGTTCCTAAAGGCAAAGCACATAACGACTAGCAAAGAGAAGACATTAAAATATTTAAAACTATCCATGTAGTTCCAATGTATAAACACGTCATCAACAATAGAAATGCTGTTTTTCAGTCCCTAACCTCTTGCCATTTTGGAGGCGTTAGCAAGCTAGATTTTTCTTATCTAACTTTCCCTGCCTAAAAGATACAAATTAGAAACCCAACTCCTTATACAGTCTGTGGAGGGGGACAGGCATAGAACGAAGTGAATCATCCTGTAGAAGTGAATGCACAGAGCCCAGAGGATTAGTCTAGAATATGGTATATGCCCAACATTAAGGGAGGTGAATCCCACCTTACACACTCATCCAGAAAGCTGGAGAGTTGACCTAGCTGACTCTTACCTTCAGCCAGCCTGAGCTGGTGCTCCTCTAAAGATTTTGGATACCTCTATGAATTCCCCTCTGGAGTTCGAGTAAATTTCAGGATTTGGAAATAATATATATAATCTGTTTAACAAGTGAAAAGATAAAAGAAGAAAAGACTAATTTTAAATGTAGCTTTTCCTGTCTCCATGCATGCTCACCAATGGCTTTTCCTATATACAAAGTTGACTGAAGGGAGGGGTGGGATTGAATAACAAATTGATGTGATACAATCACATCATTCACAATCACATAATGGACTATATCCCAATTTTCAAAAGGCATAAAGTATCCTCATTAATACGATAAGTGCAGCAGTCAAATCAGTACTATGATTTTATCAGGGTTTTTGACTGTACATGAATTAGAATATAAAATGCATACAGAATTTTTAATGGGAAGGCTTTAACATTCTGTGAATGTATTTCTTACTGTCATTTACATCGCATTAAAGTGAAATTCCACATAAAAGCGTAAAGAGAATACTCTATGTCCTAAATTATAGTTTTTCATAGTTGTCATGTCCACATACTGGGGATCTTATTCACAAGCTGCAGTGTTATCTTAAATCTGAAAAGGGTAAGGTATTTCTCTGTTTGTTTGGTATGGCTGGCAAGTGGAGTTGTCACACAATAAGGTCAGATGATCAGGATGAAGTCTACAGAGATCTTTTAGGGATGCAATTGTATTCACTGCCTGTTCTACAACACATTGCTAAACCCTGGACTTCTAGTTCTCATTCTCAGTAGACTGCTAAAATTGTTACCATGTTCAGAGAGATGTTATCTTCTCTCAGCTTCTTTCATTTTTCCACCTTGCTTTCAGAACATTAGTTTAAAATAAAGTTTGCCAACAAGTATGTGTCTTTAATTCCAAAGGGATGCATTTAGTCTTTAAGAAATAAGTATATACTATTCCTGTATGCATCTACTTCACATTAAACTTTACCATAAAAATTAGCAATATCAGTTTTTACAATCTAACCTATTTTCTCAGATCCAGTAGTTTCATGCTGCTTCAGATTTGATTAATCTCAAAGAAGAAGAGCCTGTAAACTCAGATTTGTTCTATACTCATCAAACCACCTGGCACAGACTGAGTGATGTTTCTGACCAATATATTATAGTTGGTCTAAATTCTTCTCAACTCTAAATGCTGTCCGTTAAAACATTGGGGTTTTTTTTCCCCAGTGCAACTGGAAATGTTGGACTGTAATGTAAGTCCCAGAATGTAAGAGAACATAACAGGCCAAGGTACCATCCACAGAGCAATACCCTGCCTTCTTCTGGCTGCAGCTTTTCAAACAGATGCAGGTTAGTTCCTTCTAGAGGAACTCTATGCATGAGCTTTTCAGTAGCACACTAGGTACTTCTTTAGATGCTGAACACACAGGAACCCCAGAAGCTCTTAGCCGTACTCTGATATTCAAACTTGGAGCTTTTTCCCTGATGAAAACAGGTGTCTTGCAACTACAGCATCTACACATCCTTATTGTAATCTGTTACTTGTATTGCACCACAGCAAAAACGTACAGTTACTGCTGCCTCTCTCCATTCAGCTGCCTGTACTGAGTACAGGCAGTACAGGCAGCCCCTCTGTTAGTTACACCCCCACCCCCACCCCCCCCCAACTGGGCTCACTGACCTTTCTCAGTCTGCAGTCATTTGGTTTTCTAGCTATGTTATTTTGGATTTTCTTTTTTCGTAATATTCTGATGCTGATGAAGGCATCACCTTTGTGGGAATCAACTGTAAGATTCCAGGGCATACCAAATAACTGCTGGATTTTAAACAGTGAAAGATTACATACTTTTTCATTCTTTTCTAATTTTTCAAATATTGCATCTTAATTTTCTGTTCCTGCCCCTCTCCCTCCTACCTCAATAACTTCCCAGTGGATCTACTGGCATCTGCAAGGACTTTTTTTCAGCATATGTAGCATCCAAACATTTGGGGGGAGGAAAGATATGCAGCATCTAAGCATCTGGGGGAGAAAAACCAGGAAATTTTACTGGATTCATGGTAGAAGCAGCTACAGCTTTAGCTGCATCTCTTGCCTGTGAATTTACAGATACTTTCAGGCCAGAGAGTAGCAAATATCGGCGTTGCTATATTCAGGTTCCAGTAACCATTTATCCATGCTAGGGCAGGAACGGTACTTCTTGAAAGAACCACACAGACTGTTGCATATGATCAGTGCTGGTTTTAGTACTGCATAAATCGCTAAAAGACTGAGGACTTATTTAGTCAATGTGAAATAAAGAATTTGTAGGAAGTGATACCTCCTGCAACTGTCTTTTTGCAGAGCAAACAATCTGCTACTCAGTTACAAAAAAGAAGACAGAGAAGTGAGAATGGTACTTCTGACTGAATCTGCCAGGAGCAGGTTATGAAGAAAGAAAACTCCCTCCCTTCCTTTCGTCTTTATCCTCGATACACACAACCACATGTATCCAGCTCACTGCAAGTGTGTATGTCAAATACGCATCATTTCAGTTACTTTACTTACTGTGCCATATTGTGCAGTTTTCATTAGGAAGAAGTCAAAGCCCTCCTAGCATGCATTTCCCAATACTGGGAATGAGGACTTTAAAGAACCTACCATTGGCTAAACAGCTGCAAAGGAAAGTAAATTTTGCCCATCACAGGTTTCTTAATCTGCCTCAACGGACAGGCAGAATACTTGTTTAAAGGTCTGCAAGAAAGGACCACTTTGAAACATAGCACTGGGAATTGTCCTTGCCAAAGGAGATTCTTGTGCACTAGCACTCATGCAGGATGATCTGGTATACCTGGAACATAACTAGCATCCAAATAGTTAGCACAGGGTACCTCAAACAGCAAGCTGGAGTGGCTGGGGACACAGACATACCACTTACAGGGAGAGGGAAAGGAGCATACACACTTACACGTAATACAGCGGCTTGCTGTGAGCCACAGCGCTCACTCTGTGCCAGCTGCATGTGTCAAGTCCTGATCACACAGGTCCGCTCTGATTCCCACCCCTGAAGCGCATCTGATTTTTAAGAAAAGGACAATTCTACCCATCCCATGTACAAACTCTGAGATCACTTTCCCAACTTTTACTATGAAGTGACTGTGCATAACAATCAGGAGCCTCTCACGCATGACAGCCCAACGAGCATGGTGTTTTCATAAAGATCCTCATAACACTGTGTTACTTTGCTGCTCCAAGTCTTTCTCCTCCTTGCTAAAACCATGTTGAAACCACATTTCTTTTCCCCCACTTATTTTTTTTCAGACCTCTACTTCCTATCCCTCCTGATTCTAGACACTACAGAATGAGAAAATATTTAGAGTAACTTGGGGCAGGTATTGTCAAAATGATTTCTATAGGTGTTTTCTGTCAATCCTGTAGTTAAAGACAAGGAGTTACAGGGCTGATGAACAACTAAAAATAATAGTGCTGATTAGGGCATGGTATTATTGAGCATTTCACAGATGATAGCTTCCCCAGCCAGCTTTAATCTTGTTACAGTCTGAAATTAAGAATATTCAGATTCTTGGATTGTGAAAAATCCAAGCAAAACCCAGCGCATTTTGGTAGATAGTACTGCTATCTAATTAATTAACTGAATATTAATCCAACAGGTGCCACTCTTTTCCAAACCAGAAAGGAATCAGTGCATTACTGTGGTGTTAAGTGGTGTGGTATCAGTTTGCAGTATCATCTTTTAGGTGAGATATGAAGCAGAGGGCTGATCTATAATCGTATTCATAGATCACAGGGTATATTTTAATAAGTGTTAAGGTTGGTGGACTGTACTGGATTTAGCGTTAACCAAGTCAGTTTCAACTCTAAAATCTCCTTTGCAATATCCCTTGAACATAGAAGTCATACTCACATCCTGCTCTGAAAATGTTGTAATGTCACAGTTTCTGAAGAATACTGCCATGCTGAAAGCACTGCATTTCTCTCCCAGTGAGCTGATTCTCACATACAGGGGCATAAGGGACAGGACCATTTTCAAACCTGACCTAAGGTAAGCAGTGAGATAAACACACTCAAACCTAAGTTTGAAAATGAAGTTTGTGCTACTAAAAGGTTATTTTACAGTTCTTTAGTGTGAAAGATGATATATAAATATGGAACATTTCATGAGACAAAGCTACAGAAGCACTATTTTATAATTTTAAATACAATCTTTTTTGTCTTTCAGCATCTTTCAGTTCTTCCTATGAATGCCTTCGGCTCTAACAAGATATAACAAATCAAATAAACATGAAGAAAAAAGAAAGAATTACAAACAAATGGATAACAATCATTTTTACATGTACAAAATGTACAGCATGTTGATGAGTTAGTCTGTTTCTATCAGAAATTCAGCGTGCGTATATGATAAATCTGATCAGCTGTTGGCATGTAGAAGATATGTAAGTCTTGTCTTTACTTGAAGTTTTCTGATTAGGATTTTAGGTATTATTTCTGATGTTTTTCCAGATTGACATCCATGGTCTACTTTGATAATGAATACCCCAAGAGAGCACAGAGACAAGACTGGGTCTCAGAAGCTAGGAGCATTTCAATCAAAGATGGTTTGTTAATAATAAAGTAAGAAAAAAAGCCATTTGCTTCTTTTGCAGTGACTGCAGCGCTGACCCTCTCTTGGTCCTGCTAGGCCTGTCTGAGCAACAGCAGAGTTCAGTGGTAATTAAAGCAACAGTGTTGTGAAAAAAGTGTGAATTACTTTTACAAGAAGACTTGGATGTTGCTACCCACTGACAAAGCACAGCAGGAGAACTCTGCTGGATATTAAAGAGCTATGGTAGTCACTGTATTGTAAGGTGGCTTTTCAGCACAATGCAAAATTGTGACTTTTCACAAGTTTATACCTCAGGAACCATTTGAGTTATCGGCTTAAAATTTAGTATGTTTTATAAGGCACATAGCAGACACCATAAATGTGTCATACTTGGTAAAATCTGGTCCTGTTTAAATTATGTAGACCCTAAATTCAATTTTTACCCTTCAATTATGACTTCACTGGGTAATTATTGCAATATTACAGCCCAGACTGTTGTGCAAAATTACAGAAAGGGCTACGTATTCAGACATCTCTCAGCAAATTATTGCAGTGTCAAATAGCCTGAATTTCCATTTTTGACATTTTTAAAACTAAAAAGCATAGCACCTCACATTTTTGGCATTGCACAGAGAATATATACCAGGTATTATACAGCAGCCCTGTACTGTACTGTATAAATACCCTTTTAAGACAACATGGTTCTGTGAGGCAACACAAAGGACCAGTTCTGACAAATGCTTCACTATCTCAATGTTTCTTCTACAGTCATCAGAAAAAATGCATGTTACAGCAGTTTATTTTTTTTGTTAGTGTACAGTGAGAACAGGGGACAGATCCTGAAGTTAGTTTCGTACATATGTAGATCTAGTAAAGACAGCACATACAAATACAGTTATTCCCATTATTCTGAGAAAATAAAGGTTAGAATTCAGCCTGATAATCCACAGAATAAAGGGAGGGAATCTTCAACACAATGTGATGGTGTTGTCCTTCAGGGTGTGATATGATTTGATTCAACAGTCAGTACAGTGGTTTCTGAATTAGTTTTCAGTACAGAGTGAGGAATTTATATAGCCAGCAACATAAAATTTTCATTTTAAAATTTACTTAAGAGCTTGAAACAGCAAATAAGGATTTGCTATTCATTCTGGTCCTATTTTGAACAAAATCTTAGACCTACTCTGAGCGGTCCAGCTAATTTGCAATTTACACAAACGTCAAAGAAGGGGGTATTTACTTGCATGAACTTTCGAAGTGAAGCTTAGCACTTTTTGTCCCAGCAGATGAACACAAAAGTCCAATGGAATTATGAAAATCCATTTATGAGCCTAGGACCACAGTCACATAAAGAAACATAGTCTGATATCTGGTGTTATCCCTGGGGTTAGAAGCCTCATTACCCAAGAAAAATTTTTGCTTTCCAGATTTTTGGAAGGCAGTTGGTGTGTGCTCTTCACTATTCTAGAGAATAAGGCAGAGCCTGGGTAGCCCATAGGGAAAATGCTACACATAAATTCAGTTTTGCAGTCCTGGGGTTACCCCAAGACAAATCACTGTACACTATTTGGCAGCAGTTTGACAGAAACGGTACAAACAGTCCTTCTGTTAGGTGCACCATAGTGTTCCCATTATGTACCCATTATGGAACACCAGTTCCATAAACTGGGTCCATAAACATGGATTCTTGTAGTGCAGTGAATCACTCTGTTGTATAAATCTAATATCAGAAGAATTATTTTCCTAAAGTTTTGTTGCATCAAAATGAAACCACAGATTTCAGAACCCCCACAGTTGGGGGGGTGTGGTGTGTCACTCTGCAATGCACAGCTGTCACAGAATAAAGGAATCAAGAAAAATGCAGAAAATAAAGCTGGAAGAGGAAGGACACACACACAAAAAAATCTCAAAGAATTTGAGGCTCCTTCTCTAGTATACGTTCAAATGATGGGTACTGTTTACTGCACCTAGACAATGAAGAGCATAAAAATATTTCTTAATATTATTCTACCTGATTTTTTTTCTGGATTTCTAGATAGGTAACATGCACCCTTTGCTCAACCCTTTCTATGTCTCTCAAAGCTTACGTAGCTCTTAAGACCTGATGCAAGTCTTTTGTGCTAGGAAAAATAAGAGCTTGCTATAATTCAGAAATACAGTTCAAAACAATAAACCTCTACCTAAAAACTCAAATGCCCTGTTATATCTCTCAGATATATACATAACTGTACATAAAAATAATCAGCATCAGTAATGTAAACACAGTATCAAAACAAATGTCCATGAAACTAATCCCTTTAACCACCACTGACTGCTAGGCTGCCCTGTTCTTATCCATAAATAATTCTGTCCTTGAAATGAAGACTTTGAACGATGCTATTTGACTAATTTACAGTTAACAAATCTTTGGTGTCTGTAAAAATGATACCAAGTATGGAAAAAAAAAAAAACCACCAAACCCTCACTCCCCCTAGCACATCATCTTTTCTTTTACATTTCATTCAAGGAAACCCTGATTTTTGCAATGATCCAGCAAAAGATTTGATGATGTGCTTGATATTAAGCATATGTAGTTGCTCATTTGCTTAAGTGCTTTGCTGGATGAAGGTCAGAGTGCTTCGAGCCTTAAAGGATGAAACCTAAATTTTGCCTCCCACCCTTTTCCCACCCTGAACATAACTAAACTAATAGCAAAATTGATTAAATCAGTGCAAAGCTTAGTCCCCAGTTTAGGACATGGGATATTGAGTCAGTCAAACCTCTTTCTTTACCATAACGTCATGAAAGCCACAGAACCTGCATCTGGAATTAACATAAAAAGACATGACTGCTTGCTTTCTCCCGTGACAGATGGGTAGTCTCAAAATTACAGGTTGGAGCCATCATTCCTTGCTTACATGTTTAAGAAGGGTGAACCGCATTATTAACTAAGGGGCTGATGTGGCTGTTCATTCCCAGCCACATTCACATAGCAGGGGTTAGGGTATCAGGAGGTTAAAATGCTTGCTCCATCAAAGAAATTTTATGTGTTGACTCCAACAGCTGATTTTAACTTTGAGGGAAGTTGCTTGTGCTCAGTACCTGACAGAAATGGTCCATGGAGGAAAGGTTCCTTGAGTGAGACTATTTATGTGAGTGAGAACCGCTCACCACCATGAAGAGTCACATAATCAGCCACTTAACTTGAAAGCCCAGTACACTCTACAGAACAAAACCAGTGAGCAATGTGTCCAATTAGTAACAAAGACTCAGTTGCTTTTTGATCACATTTTATATCCTTCTCTCGCTATGTGAAGTGAAATGCAACAGATACAAATGCATGTGACATGTCAGTCTTCAACTCTCTTTGTCAAAAGGCAACAATTACAACACAATTAAATGACAGTCCCATGCTAAATACATGGAAATGGAAACAGGCTTTTACAGCGTCATTCCAGTCACATTCTCTAGCAGTTGGTTTATCACTTAGCAGTACTGCTCGGCTGAGCTGTTACTCTGCTTGCTTTTTGATCAATTTTACAGTTAACCTGAACTTCTCTGATCAATCAGATCTTTAGATATTCACAAGCTCAACCTTAGGAAGAGCCAGAAACCTTAATTTAATTATTATCCAGTGGGCCCATATGAAAGTGTGCATATAAAAGCCAGTATTCATACTGGTCAATTGTTTTCTTCAGTGGTGAGAACAGTATTTATACTGCATGACCTTTACAGAATAGAGAAGTAGTAGAAATACCTTTGACTGCTGTTTATGTGTAGACATATGGATTGGGAGATGTTACGAGGCAGTTCACATACCTACTTAAAGAACTTTACAGGTAACAATTCTGATTTCTTTTCAAGTAGGAAACAAATTTTCTTTTTTTTTTTTCCTCCAGTTTCAAAAAGAGTTTATGATAGTGTCCCCTTGTCTCTGAGCAATATAATTCTCTGATGCTAAAAACGAAGTCCCTACATACAAAGAGCTCTGGCAGATGTTAACTGTGAACTCAAACAATGACACACTTAGATTCAAACACAGTATTGAAACCTGTTTCTGTGCAAGCAGAAGATGACCCATGCAAATGCAAAATTTGTTTCCTGAGAAGTAGGAGGAAATGGGCACTCCTAACATTGAAATCAACTAGAAAAAGTCAGGCAGAAAAAGCTTTCCAAGACAAAATTAGTCTACCTTATAATTCTTTTCAAGTGCAGAGGTGTATAGAACCAGTCCTGCCAAGTTCTGAATACCTCTTGAGTGGTACTAACCGTCTCATGTTACTTTTAAGTTCAGTGTTGCCTTTCCCAACCTGTCAGCATTAGCCCCAGAATCAGAAGAAGAAGAAGGAGGGGAGGCAGGAAAGACAAAAAAAAGAGAGCATGAGAAAGTAAAATCAATGCCTTTTGCGTATAATCTTCATGGACTGAGCAAACATGCCTGCTCTAAAAGTCTGAGAGCCTGCAGCTGTTCACTGACTTTGGTTCCCTTACCATAGGTAGTACTAAATAATACAGGGACAAATTGCCATGTGAGAATATAAGACCTAATTTTTTTTTTCCTTGAATCAGCTAATAAACCATAAGACTTAAGTATGATCACATGACTGAGAAAGCAATTTGTTAAAATGACACAACAAGTTAGGAATGCATTACCACTAAAATCTTTCGCCTGCTCAACAATGTATACAAAAGTATGTTCCTAATATACAATTTTTAAATAGATACAGATAGAACATGGGGGTTCTGGGTGACATTCCGTCACCACTAGTGCACCTTTTAATTAGTATGTAATGAACATACTTATCACCGACACCGCATCTTTTAGCATGTTAAACTGTTGAGACTTTCTGCTATAACTATCAAAGACACAAAACAGCTGTAGTAAACTGATCACTCAGCAAAGTAACCTAAGTAAAATCTGTAGCCATTTTACTTACAATATTCCCTTGTAGTGCAAATATTGATGACTTCTCAGTCACTTGGGGGACTAACACAAAAAAAAAAAAAAAGATGAACAGCTGGAAAAGTGAAAATAAATAAATGGATGTCTCAGTATCAGGTAATTATCTTTTTTCCAATATGTGCTTTGTCTCAACATTGACTTCATGAGCTAACAATCAAATGCACTCCTACTCCTACAGAATTCATAGAAAACCTCCAGTTTTCCCCAAGAAGAGGGATCATGCCTTTCTGTTACATTACAGATAAAATGGTTCTATTCTCACCATACTAGCCTCAAAATATTACACTATAAAAAGTACATTTGAGTTTAAAAAGTACCTATGGATTTTTATAAAATGAAGGTACAAGCACTTAAGTAAATTACAGTCTTCTGGTGCTCACAAATTGCAAGATGTGCGGCAGATATGGGTGAGTTTAAAAGATCATATGTAACTTATTTTTATCATGTCGTGTCATCCTAACAAGATGATTTTAACAATTAGACACTGTTGTAAATTAACACCTATAATAGTTTTGTTTCCAACCTGGATTTAAAGTGGGATTAAGGGAGAACAGGCCTTCTGCATACAGGACCTCACCTTTCGGACAGCAAATAAAAGAGACTGACTAAGTCTATTCACTGACAAGCGAGGAGACACAGAATACGCAGGGGCAGCATAATGTGAGTTTATGTCAGAGGCAGCGTGCCTGCGACTACAAGTGAACAGCAAAACCCCTAGTGATCCACAATTGTACGAGTGGTATAATTTCCTGTAGAGACACTGCTGTTGGTCTCACCACTTGGTTGCCTCAGCTAATCACCTCATTTGCCTGCTTCGGCCATTTGGTGAGATAAAGAATGAGGCACAAAGGGGTGGCAAAGTATGGCGGTACCAGGGGAATGAAAATTAATTGAAGATGTGTGAGGTTAAACTAACAAAGGTAAACGTATGGTATTGTCTACACCATTTTTTTGCCTATGTCAGCCCAGTAAATGAAGAGGTACAGCCTCAGTGCAACGTAATGGCTCCGACAGAATATCCCAGTGCAATTAGATGCGCAAAGATGTGCTTTTCCCCAGCGGTAACGCAAAACTCTTAGTACTGGCATGTCTCAGAACATGAGTCCTAAGAAACATCAGTGGGTAGAAACTTCTGCATGCAGATATGCACATAAGCTACAAACACGTAGACTATGAGAACGGAGAAGACAACGACACACACAAAAATTAATATTAAACACGATCTATTAGGATAGTCATCAAATTACAATGCAAAATGAACACTACTCCTCTACCACTTCAGATAGACAGTTCATTTACTCAGAGAGATTCTTAGCATTAAAAGAAAAGTAGAGAATAGCAATCTTGCAGCAACTCCCCTCTTGATGGGCACAAGCAAGTGTGATTCTATGGCAAAGCAGGGACTTTACCCCAAACTCCTGAGATACTTTCTATGGGCCAACTGGGCTGCTTAGCCTTCAGGGCAAGGCATATTACAAGCTAGCATCAAGCAAGCAGCACAAGTGTTCAGTGTGAGCTGTGCCTTTAAAGTGGTTCTTTTGTCCTGTCTGCAAGATGAATGTAGTTGATGAAACTGAGTTTCTTTAGCCCAGTTTGTACAGGTATGGTGGCTGGCAATATCTGCAGCCAAGTTTTGTAAGGTACAGCTCTTGAAGGTACCTCATATACTAGTGTAAGTGGTAAGTAAAATAAGAAGAAAATGATGACATTCTTCAAGAAACAGCTTTAGGTCCTTGAAAATGATTATTTCGGTTTGCCTGAAACTGTAAAAATGAGTTTCAGGTAATAGCTTTTCTTTTATATAGTAAATGATAAATGAGCATTTAAACATTGACTCATCCACCAACGAAGATATAAAGAACATAAAAACTCACTGTGCTAACAGGGAGTTTGAGTACTAAAGTCACCTGATTTTTCAACCTGGTGATTACACCATAAGGATGTTCATTTGTCTTTACTTCCACTCCAGTGTTCCAAAAAGTATATATATTTCTACCAAAGACAATCAACCCTTTTAGCTTCTGCCATTTATATTTCTGCACTAACCCCCACAAGAGTCTTCTGTTCAAAGTTCACGGGTCTTTTATGACCATAAAGACTATAACTGGAATATTCTGACCTCAGGATATCTAGAGAGAGCAAAAAATACTAAAAGAAACCCTCCTCCAGTGTTCCCTCTCACTCAGTATAGGATTAAATACCCTAAGAAAAAAATCCTGTGAAAGAAGAGTGTTATCCACTTTGATTACCAATCGCAGTTCACACAATCGGCTCCTCTTTTGGTCTCAATGTGACAGGAATAAGAAGTAAAATCCTTATGTTGGGCCCAAGATTTTTCGGGGGGGGGGGTGGGGGGAATCTAAGCCAAAATAATAGAGTATGAGGACGGAGTTTTATGATTATTAACATGGAAGTTTTCATTTTTCTTAGAAAATACCCTTCCAAAGCTTTATAATGAATACTGATGAGAGAACTCCAACAGCACAAACAGAAGTTCACCTCATAATAACTATTATTTAACAGATCAGTTGAATTTTAACATTTCAAGAGACACTCTGTGTTCGTGGTGAGTCAGAGGTACAATTTCTTGTCAAGGTTTTATTTCAGTTGTCTCCTGCATTATGAAAGGAAACCATAGGAAGTAAGCCATAAAGATTTTACCATGCTCCATGCAAGGAAATCTTACATTAGGTTTTTGGAGGCTTTGGGCTGGGTTTGTTTGTTTTGAATCAAGAAGAAAATTACTCAGTGCAATAGTACAGCCTACATTTTACATTTTCTGTTTTGAAGAATAATATGTGTTTCTTAGCTTTCCCACTAACCTACCATAGATATGCTTGCCCAAAGTATATGCAGCTCTTTGAAAACAAGTCAAGATCTTAGCTAATTTTAGCAAATATATATTTTCAAGTAAAAGCACACCTTTTACATTTTGTTCATGAAGCTCTATTTTCTCCAATAAAATGGATTCCTCCTACTCAAATCCTTAGCAGACAGAAAATATTGCTGTAAGTTTTGAAAGTGCCCTGCACATGGCGAACACTATCACAATGAAAACAAACAAACAAATTAAATTATGCAGACATTTAAAAGTAGAAATTAATTTACAAAAATGCTCATGGAGCTGTTCACTGGAAACTTTCAAAAGAATCAGTCGATGAGGAAGCTAGAAAGAGAGTTATTTGGTTCAGGGATGTGATTTTTCCCCTCTTCTATTGACTGACGGGTGAAGAATATTGAGCTCATGAATTTGGTGAGACTTGCTTTCTAGCATTCAAAGCCTTTGGAAAATAGTTGGCTGCAACTCTGTGTGAAAGCTACTACGTCCTATAAATGGTTTCCTGTGATCTGAATACTGAAATAAAAACAGACCAAGGATGCTGGAGAGTGTGTAAATTAACTAGGGTCTTCAATCACTGGCATTCCAGCAGTCAGAGAGTAATTCCTTAATCTGAGTGAAAGTATAAATGAAGGATAAAGTCAGCATGAAAAGGGGCAAAAACACAGTTCAAAGTGGAACGTGCTCTGTAACGTCTACATGCAAACTTTGTCATTGCAGTAGAACAAACGAGGCATGTTTGACAGTAATGCAATAGTTCCACCTTAGCTTGTCAACCACTTTCTGTTGCAGGACTCTTCACTTAAGGTGCTTATAACTTTGCCAGACTTTAATAATTTGGGCCAAAATATCCTCAAAATGAATTGTTTGGCAAAGTTTAAGCAAAAACAGTAGGGTTGTTTCTCAAATGATGTTAGTGAGAAAATGTTGATGTTACAAATAAAATCAAAAAACCTCTCCAAACCCCACCTGCCTTTCACTGAGAAATATGCCTTCATGCTTTGAAACACTGACTTCAATTTTGGCAGGGAAGTCATTGTGAGATCAGAATTTTGTCTTTTGTTGTCTCTAAAGGAAAAAAAACCAAAGGCTCCCCCTATTCAGTGCAGCCTTAGACTTGGCATCATAAAATTTCCCTAAAGATTCAGCCTGCTCTGAGGACATTCCAGTCCAGGGCTGCCAGGGCAGTGCAAAATCGCAGTGCCCCATCAGGCTCTTCTTCCTTCGTGCCCAGGTTCAAGGACTGAGAACAGGGAGCCTCTGCTTTCCATACTCCCCCTCCTGGTCCTCAACACCCCCAGCGTATTTTGCTGACCAGAAAGCTCTCTGTGCAGCCGTCGCTGCACTGAGCACTCCCCAGAAGAACTATCTTAAAGTGAGAGCTTGGGCTGAAGCATAGGCAAATACCCATGTGTTGTGGTTTAACCCCAGCTGTCAACTAAGCACCACATTTAACAGACCATAGGGTTTTCCATTGCAATGAACTCTTCCCCTGGCCCCTGCTCCAGCTTAGACTTACCCACAGACTGCAGTCCCTTAGGGTTGTACCTGCTCCAAGTGGAGCCTTATCTATGCACCACAGTCTCTTCAGAGGTATACCTGCTGTGGCATAGACTTATCCACAGCCACAGTCGCTTTGAGGTGTACCTGCTCCAGCGTGGCCTTCGCCATGGGCCACAATGTCTTCAGAGATATAGCTGCTCCAGCATGGCCTTACCCACAGCCACAGTCCCTTCAGAAGTAAACCTGCTCCAACATGGCCTTATCCATGGCTGCAGTCCCTCCCTACAAGGGAGTACTTGCTCTGTCATGGGCTTATCCATGGCCACACACTTTGAGGTGTTCCAGCATGACCTCATGCACAGCCACAGATGCTTCAAGGTGTACCTGCTGCAGCATGGACTTATCCTTGGGCCACAATCCCTTCAGATGTATACCTGCTGTGGCACAGACATAACCACAGCCACAGACACTTCAAGGTTTTCTGCTCCCGCGTGGACTCATCCACAGGTCACAGTCCCTTTGACTCAAGTTCACACTAGAGTTCCAGCCTGTCCAGTACAGCAGCACAGAAACAGCAGCGATGCCCTGGTCATCTGCCAGCCCAGACGCATCACCATTGCTATTATCAAAATGTTCCCAGGCACAGCAGAGTAAGATGATAAGCAGCAGTACAGCAAGCAGCAAAAGCAAAAAGCAGCCACTAATGAGCGCTAGACTCTAATATACAGTGAGGCAAGCAAGCCCCATGGCAAGCACAGAAGCCTGTCAATTAATAGCTCAACAGCAATGACAGCTATAAATTCGATCTAGCACATTCCAATCAAATCTGTCGTTATCTCAAACCCTTCGAGCCCCACGTTGGGCGCCAAAAAGGACTGTCATGGTTTAATCCCAGCTGGCAACTAAGCACCAGACAGCCGCTCACTCACTCCCGCTCCGGTGGGATGAGGGAGAGAATTGGAAGAGTAAAAGCGAGAAAACTCGTGGGTTGAGATAAAGACAGTTTAATAGGTGAAGAAAAAGCTGCACACGCAAGCGAAGCAAGCCAAGGAATTCATTCACTACCTCCCATCGGCAGGCAGGTGTTCAGCCATCTCCAGGGAAGCAGGGCTCCATCACACGTAACAGTTACTTGGGAAGACAAACGCCATCACTCCGAATGTCCTCCCCTTCCTTCAGCTTTATATGCTGAGCATGACATCATATAGTATGGAATATCCCTTTGGTCAGCTGGGGTCAGCTGTCCCAACTGTGTCTCCTCCCAGCTTCTTGGACACCCCCAGCCTACTCACTGGTGGGGCAGTGTGAAGAGCACAGAAAAGGCCTTGACTCTGTGTAAGCACTGCTCAGCAATAACTAAACCATCCCTGAATTACCAACACTGTTTCCAGCACAAATCCAAAACATAGCCCCATACTAGCCACTACGAAGAAAATTAACTCTACCCCAGCCAAAACCAGCACACCATGGCATTCCTTATAGCTGCATCCTTGCCTCATTCGCTATGAAAGAGTGTGAATCAAAAGTAAACTGGCACATGTGGCTGTGGGCACAGGGATCCCCACCTCTATTGATAGACATTTGAAAATGTCCAGTGAAAACTTGGAGGTCTCAGCAACCTTAATTGTGGCATTTCCTGCCTTCAGAGCGCTTAACTTTGTAACCGTAGCATTCTTCCAACATAGGTTTTAAATGCAAGATCCTACTTGCATTTGGAAATGAATATCCACCATCCTACCAGGTTTCCAGCCCTAGTCACTCCCGTTTTAAAAGGTACACCCTAAGGACTGACATACATAATTCAGGTTTTGGATCACTGTAACCCCCCGGAAACCTTCTGTCTTGGCTGTTAAAGAAATTGACCTTTCTCAGTTTAAAGGTGCTTTCTCATAGGAATCCTCTCAAAACTTAAAGGTTTTTAACATCCATCCAAGAAAAACAGTATCTGAAAGTCTTTTGGACTCCACTTCTGGGCTTCTGAATATATTCATTTATCATTAGTAACGTTGAGTCTGCCTAAGATCTTCAATCACTTGTCCAAAGGATAAATATATATATATATATCATATCTTCTACACAGAAATTCAATAAAATACATACATTTAATAAACAATTCAATAGGTAATAGTCTTTAAGAATTCCTTGAAATGTAACCCTGCATTTCAAGCCCTTTATGCGAGGCAGCTTCCACACACAGCCTTCTTTTACAGCTCACATATACAATCTGAGTCATCAGACCATTTAACTAAGGTTATGTATGTAGTAAGGTAATTATACAATGTAAGGTAATTGTATGTAATTATATGTTATACCCCGATTTCCAAGATGCTGAGCTTTGGAAACTTTTGCTGACTTTGAAAATAAGACCTAACTGTACCAATAAATGGCATGTAAGTCACTCACTACATCCTTTCCATAGCATAATAGCTACGTGGTTATATTACACTTTTCTCTCCCCCCATCTGCACTCATTTTTGTTGTTCCTAAATTTTCATTTTGTGAGAGAGGATAATCTCACTCAAACTCAAATGAATTTCAGTGACCAGAGGGACTGAAAGGCCCGGGGTTATCCCATACAGTACCCAAGTATGGAATCAAGTCATGCTGGGCCATACATAATCATCAAAAACAGGGCCTTTGTGAGAGTGACTATTCCCATGTAAAGCCTGAACTGCCTTTTGCCAGTTCCTACTGACTGTGGAGAGAGCCGACCCCTGGTTGTATTCTTACCTCAGGCATTACTGAGGTACCTGAAGTTACAGGAGAAAATCCCATCCTTTGTCAGTGGGGACACGGTGTTTTTGCTGAGCAAGCAGCCTGCAGAAACGATAAAATCCACAGGGAAATCCTGCAGATGTTGAGTAGCCCTCAGAGAGAAAGCCTTAAAGTTCCTCTGCGCAAGCCCCTCTGTTCCTGCACAGCACTGACAGCATATCCTTTTTGTCACCTCCTCCCTTTTGCTGAGATTTCATCACCACACAGCGATGAAATTACACGACAGTTAATGCTGGCTGCCTTAAATCCCCTGGCTGTTCCTCAGGACTATACTGCAACTATTGGGCATAACTATAGTCTTTAGCAGACAGCCACCAGGTCCCTCAAGTCAACCGGAAGCCTTGCAGCTCTGCTAGCTCAGATGGCTACCAGTGCTTATTAGCTCAGGATGAACGTCCCACATCTACCTTGCTTGCAGTCACAGAGCAAGCAGAAAGAAGACATATCTACTCAGAGCCCAGATCTCAAAAAAGACAATGTGGGTGTTTCTATTCCCTCCTTTCACATTCCACTGCTTAAAAATAGTCCATGATCTTGTAAGAAGGGATCTCAAAGTCATATAGAGAAGAAAAACATATTAATCAACTTCCTTCATGCACCTCTTCCGACCTAATGAAAAGCCTTAAAAAAAACCTATTAATAAAACATTAACAGTAATTATAAATAAATAAATGCAAGTAAGACTATGCCTAAACCATCTGAATTTTACAAAACTTCCCATGTTTTTGGTTTGGGGAAGCACGGGGAGAGGAAGCGCATCCATAGAAAGGAGGTTGGAGATACACTGCAGGCACAACTAGGAATACAGTGTGCCTGCTTGACCTCAGCCTTCCTTCTCTAGACATACCAAGCAACTTCCAAATGATCACACAAAGTCAATTTTAAGCAACTAAAAAGGTTGCATTTTAAAGATTTCCTTTTTAGCTCATAAGTGACTTCCTACCAAAGCTGCAAATTCAGAGAGATTTTGACAGATCTTATACTTACTTTTCATTTTGCCATTTGGAAGTTTAAAAAAAAAAAAAAAAAAAACCACAAAAAAAACCAAAAACCAAAAACCAAACAACAGATAAAGAGGACATTATCACACAATATAGCAAAAGTTGTTTAGACGTGTTGTTGTTCTTGTCTCTCCTCCCCCCCCCAAAAAATCAGATAATTACATGTAACTAGTCACCATTACTTCAAACAAATTATGCTCCCTTGAAGCATGAAGAGGTTTTCTTGCACTCCCTTGAGTTCAATCGATCTTATTTTCACTTGACAACGGATATCTGTAGGTGTAACTTGTTTAATAGCATTATGGTTTGGCTGTACCGAAACTGCTCCTCAGCGAACCCTTCCTTCTCATGTCACTTTTCAAATAAATATTTGTAACTTTTATCTTGGAAATTCTCAGGTTCACTAAACAAATACAGTCTCTGAACATAGGATTCTTTGTCCTTTATTTATTACAGATCATCTCCCTAGTACATTACTTAAAAAGACTGCAGAATGAAGAAAGGAGACAGTGTGACGAGCTTTCAGCTAAAGCACTTAAACACAGACTACCTTTTTAAAGTTTTTTTTCTTGAATAAATTGATATAGTCAAGCCACTTAAACTGCTGGGTCATGTCCATCACTGGAAGAAGCATGTTTCTATAAAAAGGAAGTATAAGTTTTGTCACAGAACATCAATACTAAAAATCACTAGGCAGACTGCTTGGGTGAAACGCTGGATCTGTAAAGTCAATGGCACAAGTTCTATTGACTTCTGCGGAGAAGTCATCCCCAGTTCTCTCAGATGACATTGAACTATGGATGTGCTTCGGGTACCTCAGAGGTAGAAGGAAAAGGCGAACACTTCGGTCTTTCCTTTCTTTCACAACACTGAGTGGCAAAACACAGTCATTCCTGTACAAGCCTGATACATTACAAAAACAACAGTTTTTTTAAAGATACACTGTTAATGACATATTAGCTACAGGTACAAAGTTAAGTTTTCACTGGAAAAAAAAAAATTATTTGGTGTTTGGTCAGGGTTTTTTTAATGGTTTTCCATTTCCTTGAAATGATTTAAGTCAATGAGCCAAAACAGCCAAAACTTTCAGTAGTCCTATTACTGGGTACTAGTCATGCCTAATTCAAATACAATGGCCACTAACCCAATTTACATTCAAATCTTCAGGAAAGACGTTTAGACCTGGGCCTTTGCTTCAAAGTCATCTTTGTACAAAATATTCCCCACAAATTTTATAGGCTGAATTCAACTTGAAAGACCACGATCTGCAAGTGTACTCCATATTTTCAGGAGAAACTTACAAAACATTATATGAGCTGCTGCTGTTTCAGTGATGGAAAGCACAACCCAAAGATTATAGAGTGGAGCCACGGCCACGATGCATGAACATCCGTTATGCTACAGCATCAGACACTAAACTGAGATCTAACAACATTCAGTATGGCATAGAGCTTCCTCTGGTGGGACACAGGATGAAATCACTGCGGTCGAGCAGAGATCTATAGAGGAAGCTTTCTCATCCAAACTCACACGAAGAATGAAATGCTGGAGAATGACTGCAGCAGGGGCAGTTTCTAAGATATATAAACGTTTAAACACCTAGTGTATTGTGCTTTAATACATCTGACTGCCATCTCTCAAATTAAAAACAAAAAACAGGTAGTGAACTCAGTTTCACTACAGAGAGCTTTTTGTTGTGGCATGAAGCAACATCCCAGGTTTAACCACCGAACTCCAGGATTGTAAAACCCAGTTAGGTATTTGTTACCAAATCAGGTATTTAAGTGTGGCAATTCTGTAGGAAACAATATTGCAGCACTGTAGCAACAACATATCAAAGCTCAGGGTAAGGCATTAATAGATGGGAAGGTGATTTTATCTTAAAACAAGATCAATTTCACACACTCCTTCCCACCACCCACCACCCACTGCCAATCACCAGGACATTGCCACCCAACCCATTTGCATTGCCAGCTTTCAGACACCAACGTGTCTGTGGACAGGATCCCTTGCAATGACATAGACAGTAATTTATGTAGGTGGTTTGTATAAAATAATTGAAAAAGTTACCCTGAAAGTCTACGTTCATCTCCAAGGAGGAAATAGGACAGAAAGCAAAGGTACAAGAAAGAAATTTGCAGAAGGTGCAGAAAGAAGAAAGATACAACAATAAAGGTCCAAAAATTCACCTTAACTGCTTTTGTATTACCAAAATAACCATGAAAAATAAACAAACATATGCCACTTTCCCTAAATTTTCATGTAAATTTCTTCTGCCCCAGACATACTTTGTCTCCCTGCATGTGTTCATTTTCTTTAGTTCTTCCCTCTTCCATCTGCTCTGTCTTTCTTATTCTCTGTCCATCCCCAGTCCTGCTGTTTGGATTGATGCCACTAGTACCACCACAGTGGAACAAAAACATGCACCACAAAAATCACTCACAGCCTCCTCATATGCAGACTTCATTTAATTAGGTCTGAATAAGACCTGACCAGCCAGAAAGACAGTCTCTGAGTATCCACAATTGCCAGAGTCGCCAGCAAAAACAGAACACTAATGCCATAAGTCAGCCCATGGAATAATATGTGACATACCATTTTGTGACACGAGACACACATCTGTGCTTCAGATGTTTGAAAAAAAATGGAGTTGTATTGTCTCTAGATACACACACAGATACAGCAAGAAGGCACAAAGTCACTGAAAGTCACATCTACATGTATAAGAGTATAATTTTGTTCGAAGTATTCAGATAATTATTCACACAGAGCTACAGTTTCTGGTTAATAGTGCCAACCAATTTCAACCTCGCACTTAGATGTATGAAAAGGAATGTCTGAATTACCTAGGCATTGACAATGTGTATGTATAGATACATAGCTACATGTACACAGGGCTGAGTATTACCCTTATGTTTCATATCTGAGGAAAAGAACCCAAGAGAAGCTTCTCTACAGATTTTAGAAGGAGCAGACATTAACATCTGTACAAATAACTTGCTTATTCCATTACTCAGAAGCCAAACTGAGAAGAAGCATTAGCATCCTGATTTCAACTCATGAGTTTCATGCTAAATCATATTTTACATCTCTTTTGCTTTATTTCAACACTCTTGGTCCTACTTTACAAAATTTACATATGTTTCCATGCAACTAACTCTGAAAACTCACGGCTATTCTGATTTTAAATGAAATGGTCATATATTTTAATAGTTGATTCTCTTACATGCTTGATGCGCATTCCTAAAACTGAAGCTATCAGCAGCTGTAAACTTTCCCTCCCTATAGTTGCTTAACTTCAATGACAATTTTAGATTAAAATTAATTCACATGATTAAATAAATTGGAATATTAAAAATAGAACTATAGAATGATAAAAGCAATGTAGATATTTTAGATATAACACAAAGTTTTTAATTAAAACACAGAATCTTCAATTTGCTCCTAAATAAAAAAAGTAACCTTCACCTGATTGATTCTAGGAGTGTTGCTGATATATCTCGTTATAGTGGCATGAATCACATATTAATTAACAATTTAAGTAATTAAAATGTTTTTATTCTTTAAAGATATTAGAAATGGAGCCAAATATCTATCATACATGTGCAAAATTTATGGTATCCAGCACTGAAGGAAATTTAGTGCTGAAGGAAATTTAGTCTGGCTGGCTACTATATACTTTGAGGTAAGTATTTTAGCTTACTTGCTGTATGATGATATGCACAAACTGAGTTGATCTAAGAGATAAATCTGTTGTTCATGAGGATATTTTTGATGTAATCCTTACAACTAAAGGTAAACGAAGCCTCTTCCATGTTTACAGGAAATCCATTACCGTTTACAGCTCCTGTCCAAACTCGGTGTATCTATGAGCTCCAAAAAGCAATTATTTGTGCGCAGAAACATACCTGTACAGCATTGCTTTCTCATCCTTAGAGAAATTAAAAGAGTTCCTTCGCATACGTCAGCAATTCACACATTTATTTTCTTCACACACATAATGGTCAAAATCCCACCTTACTCATGCCAGTAACACCAGAAATACATATGCTGTCACTATAGTTACTAAAAACATACTCTAGTCTTTATAATTCATACATAATGAGTGCCTTCAGTGTGTCCCCCTTTGTTGACTACACAGGTTGTGCCTTCCCCTATGACATTATCCCCCAGCGTGGGCTCTGCGCACTGACCAACCCCTGGCTCCTCTAAGGAGACCCGCTGCTGCCTCTACTTTTCTGCAGACCTCCCCTCCCTTCCTAGGGGCTTCTCCTTCCCCCAGGACCCTTTCACCCTCCTTTATCAAATACCTTCTCCTTCACCTTTAGGTTTCTGTCCAGCTGCCCTGAACAAAGCTCACTCAGGCTGGTCTCCCACACGCCTCACCATCTGCCCACCCCCTTACTTTCAGTTGCGCAAACAACTCGGTGCCTTTTGCTGCCTCCACGACTTGAATATTATCACTCATTTATGTGTTACCTTTGTTTTCCTTACATTTCTTTTTTATTAGTCTTCTGTCATCTTTATTTTCACTCTCCTCCTGAGATCGGCACTTGTACTGGGTGTAAGTGCCCGGGTGTCGGCTGCCCTCTGAGGAGAGGCGGGGGCTGCCCCGTCAGGCACGGCCGGTTCCGGCCGGTTCCAGCAGCCCCAGCCCAGGGCACCGCCCAGTCCCTCAGCCTCACCAGCGGCACCTCAGAGGAACCGGGTTTAAGAACGCACAAAATGGCACCCAGCAGCGACGCATGAGGAAGAAAAAAAAAACCGTGAGAAACAGCCCTGCGGGACGGGAGGGAAGAGGAGGAGGGGGAGGAAGAAGAGGTGCTCCAGGCTTGGGGCTGAGACCAGGGTGGGGCAGGTTCACCTGACAGGCAGAGGTAGAGGTGGTGGTGGGGCAGAGATCCTGCTGGTGGAGCTGTGCCAGCCCAGGCTAGCGCACAGCTACATTTAAAAAAAAAAAAAAAAAAGAGAGAGAAAATATAAAATCGGTGCACAAGTTTGGTATCCCAGGTTTCTTTGAGATTCTTGTCAAAAAAACCCTCTCGAACACCTTGACAACTAGCACATTATACTGTCAACTCTAAACTTCTGATGAAAAATGCATATGTACATAAATTTATATGTCACCCCAAGGAGTATAAAAATATACAGGTACTATAAACTATATTTCTGTACACCGGTTCTTGTGAGTGCTAGCCACAACAACAGAGACTTTCTTGTGCACCCACACATATTCTGGCTTATGTAAATTCAGCGCTCTTATTCCAAAGAGTTTTCCCAACAAATCACACAAAAATCAGCAACCCTTTCCTACATGTTTCAGGATCTTTAATATTAGTGCACTGCTAGCACTGTCAAACCACAGTACAGAATATAATTTCAGTATTTAAACTTTCATCCCAATCTGAGTTGAAAACAAGGTATTTTTATGTTAGAATCTCTACATTTCCACATTGCGATAACCTTGCTTGCGCATCTATGTAACACACACGCGATGTCTTTCATTTCTCCTCAATGGGAAGAGAATGGCTCAACTGCAGATCATAGATCTTAAACAACTGGAGTCAAGTTGCAAAAGCCTGTGCTGGCAGGTCAACAGCTTGAACTCCTTTCTCTACACATCTTCACTTGCCATCAGGTCAACACAAATATTTAAGGGCTGAGCGCAGCTGTGAACAAAGCAAGCCAGTGCTGGTGAAGGGGCACGAATTCTTCCCCCTCACACAGCGTCTCTCGCACATGCCATGGCAAACTACCCGAATGCTGGGGCTGCTGTCCCTTTACCCTCTCACATGATATCCACCTGATGGTGGATCCAGCCCACAGGTCCGACGACTCCTGTGTGCTTTATTTGCTGGCAATTTTGAATGCTGTCAAAATTCCTCTACAAGGCTGACTCCACCCCTCCACATTTTTCATAATACTTCTCAGCAGTTTAAGTTTTATTCCTACCAAATCTTGTTCCCTGAGGCCTGATGCTTCCAGAATATTGTTTTCTATCACCTTCTGGCAGAATATCTTTCTCCATTATGAAAAGGATTACATATATTCCCTTAAAGTAGCAAGCATTTACAATAGTTCTGTCCAAGTATTGTCAATCACTATGTAAAATATAGGGAACCTGGAATTCTCTCAGCAGTGGCAGGGAGTCCCAAATGCTGTAGTTTTCATAACTTTCTATACATTATTCTGGGCATCTTGAGCTACAGAAACCTGGGGTGTACAGACTAGTCAGATATAGAAGGACCAGCTAAATGTTGGCAGAGACACACGATTTTGCCCTTAACACACTGAGAGAAAGCCTTATCTAATACGCTCCCGACCTGGATCCAACTGCTTGTCTTGACTCAGCAGCACACTGTAAGGACTACACAAACAACAAAATAGCTTTGGGATTCCCAAGGTGTGCCTATATGAATATTTCGGTTTGAATCAGGAGGGTTTTGGAAGCTAACCTGGAGGATGCTCTCAGGAGCGTACCCCATGCACTCTGCTACTGGGAGCTAGCTTGTGAGACCTGACTAGAGTAAACACTCAAGTAAATACCTGTTGAAGCAACAATTATAATTCTTCTTTTCCCCAGACTTATCATCAGCTAAGAGTAAGTAAGAAACAGCAGGAGTGTCATATATCATGTTCTGCTTTAACAAAAAATCTGGACTTCAGGCTCCTGGAGCTAAGGAGAAATTCCTTAACTTCCACCAGATGTAGGATACATATTTTCCTTTCAGGGCAGTTGCTGGAATAAACGTCTGACACTAAACAGTGAATGCTACTGCAGGCCTGATGTCATCCAGTCCCCAGCATCCTCTAAAAAAGGTAAACAAACACTAAGTATGTAGAGGATTAATGATCACTAACCGATGTTTTCTTATGAGATCTGGGATAATTCAGTGAAGACTGAAAAGATGAGGGAGGCAGAAATTAAACTAAACACTACTTTCACTGACCTTACATGCCTTGAGACTTGCTTTCATATATGACCTAGGTGCCATGATTAAAGAACGCAGGAGAGGCAGAGCCCCACTGCAGCTTTCAAAGCACACTCATGACATTACAACATTCAGCCATTACAGGAGAAGGCTACACCTGGATCAAATGGATTCTTACTGACCATGGCACAGAAAGTTAATGTAGGAGCTAGCCTCTGCCTGGAAAAGAAACTAGACTCATAAATACTACATATCACAATCCGTAAGGTTTTTTTTAAAAAAAAAAGTATCCTGTGTCCACGTTTCCCCACAGCATTTTGAAATCCATTCTCAAGTATGTAAATCTTTCAGTTTTACTGACGTTAGTAAAGGGAGCAGAAAATAGATCTTCAAATCATTAAAATAAAAATGTAAGGCAGATCATTAAAGCACAGAATTTTATACATGTCCATTATTTCCTTTACCTACATACTTGGGGGGAAAGCGTATATACAAACACACACGCACAATG